>NW_026555342.1:34336346-34471537 GCF_029017545.1 Prosopis cineraria
GTCTACTTAGAGATCAAGAAAGTAACGGTCAGGTAAAGGAGAATGATAATTCCATGTCTCATACTTGATCGAAATATTGCTTGATAAAAAGGATGTGATATGGTTGCATGATAGGTAATATTGGATCATCGATTTCCATGTGAATTGGGTAGTTGAAATGTCTTGCTAGAAGCCACTTGTGACTTGTGGGCTAATAGCATAATTAGTCTACTGCCAATTTCATATGGACCTACAGGGTCGTACATAAGAATAGCCCAACTCGAGCTATAATGTCCAAGTTCATTAAATCTGGAATATGTCTAGGTTCAATGAATGTAATATAGAGTGAATGAATTTTATATATAATATATATATTTGAATATTTATTTGATAATATTTATATATATTTATATAAAATTCAAAATATAATTACATATATATATATTGACATATATATTATATATATATATTCATATGTCATATCTATAATATAATATATATATATATATGATATAATTATGTTATATTATATTATATTATGTTAGTTTTAAATTTAATTTTATATGATAGATTAAATTTAAAAACTAATATGATATGAGAGAATATCATGTCAAATTTATAATTTGGAATTTATAAGATACATTCGCATTAGGATGTGACATCATGGATTTAAATTTATGAGATAAATTTTAATATCTTTTTTGGGTCCTTTTAAGTGAAGATGAAAACCCTTATCTATATCTACTATATAGATAGAGACGTCTTTAATTAAGGAAGAAAGAGTTAAAAGTTCTAATGGCAAAAACACTTTGAAGCTACAAAACACCTTATAAAAAGAAAACTAATGTTCGTAAAGAACAGACACTGGAAGCACTCGCACCCTGTTTGAGTTAGAGAGCTGTTCATGTGGATACTGGTACAAGGAGTAGATCTACGTTGTCAGCTCCTGAGATCTAAACTATTAAAGAGAACGTGTGCCAAGTTTGAAGAATTAAAAGGTAAATCTTCTATCTACTTTGACTTAAATGAGTTCATTCGTTTATATCATGATAGAGACTTTAAAATTGTTAATCTTCCATTACGCCTCCCATCCAACATTATTAACTATTATAACTATATAGAAGTAAAAAAAGTGATAAATTGTGGTTTAAGAATTTTGTGGCATGATTTGATATTGAAAAATGATTTTTTTTAACATGAATATTGGTTTGTGAAATGGATTTTTTGAAAGGTCATTGATTTCAATGGATATGCAGATATATATATATATATATACATGATATGAAAGTAAATTTGTGGAAATTTGTAAGCAATGATAAGTGTGAAAAAGCATGATCATAGAGGGTGGGAGTTCACCCAAGATATGGTGGGGATACATGTGTGTGGAGATATGTGAGCGAAAAATTCATATGGTCGGGCTGACACCATAGGACATCTAGTGTAGCATTATATAGGACTATTACCATGGGACAATTCGGGCAATCTAGTAACTCCCTAGTACCTGTTAGGGTGCTCTTCGGAGTCAACGATGCCTCTATCACAAGTGTATGAAAGAGAAAGCCCATAGTCCATAGGTGGGTTAGATTACCTTTGGCCAACATTTCTACTACTACCAAAAGTGTGCTTTAATCAATAAGTGGTTGATCCAAGAGAACTCATAGTTTTATATCAGGGAGCATTGGAGGTTCAGTGGTTAGATGATCATGCTAATGTAAAATTGTGTGGAATTATTGTGAAAAGATATCTCATAAATTTGATATACTCAATAATTACCTTAGTTTTGATACTTTATCATGGTTATTTGTGGTAATAAGCATTAATGAATAATATTGGTTATGAGATGTTTATCTCACCCCATGGTTATATTTTATAGGTGAAGGCTCCGATAGGGGCTAGGGGAAGGAAGGGTGTTCGAAAAGTGAAGAGCATAGTTGTATAGTTCTTCTATTTTTTCTTTTTGGGTATTGTAATGAATATTGTCAATATATAATGCCAACTTAGGAACATAATATTGTTGCAATTATCCTTTGATATGATTTGTGATATGGGGGTGGGTATCTTGGTCCAAGATGGATGTTGTAGATTAAGTGTGTGTGCTTGGCCAAGTTACACTTATATGTGATATATTTAAAGAGATGGATGTACCAAAATAACCAAGTTGGTATGTGTGTTAGATTTTATCCACCCCTTTATGTGTTATGAATGGGGTTTTAATGGTCATTTTGAGTTTAAAAGCTTAATTGTGTGTTATGATGAATTATCATGTTTGTGTGGTCTATTTGAGGTAGTCAAAGTGTCTTTAGGGCTAATAGAAATTGGCATTGTGAGTTGGACACCTTTGTGTGTGTTTTGATGTGAAAACAAACCATTTTGGGTTCAAGTGTCCATCTTTTAAATGGATGATTGTTTGAGTGTGAATTCGATGCCATTAGCTAGAGGGCTCAAAGAGCTTCGTGTGGACACTTAAATTGCCTAAATCAGACATCGAATGATGAAACGGCGTGCTCTAAAAGTTTGGAGGACTGTCATGACAATAGGTGTGTGCAGCGACAGACGGACCAAAATTGTTGAAAATGGCTTGTTTTAGCCTAATTTGACTTGGTTTGATTTCCATGGTTCCGTATTTGTTCTAAATTAATTTTTAACGATGGTTTGAGCTCAAGCAATATTTTAAAAAGGGTTTTCTTACGATCTCAATATTTTAAACTAATTATCTTTTAAGTTGTGATAACTTCTTTATAGAATTTTATCTAATTCTAGTTATCACACTGGCGTATATGAGTATTGTCTTGATAATGTCGAGGCGGATATTACACCTTTTATCTTTACTACTATAATGGGTGTACTAAATTAGGACTTAAATCATCACACTAACTATGGTTATTGAAGGACTAACCTAAAAGGATTATCCTATAAGAGATTAATCTAAACAAATTCTTAACAAGTATTTTCACAAACGATTCAAAACAAAAGGATCCCAAGTTTTTAAAATATTTCAAGAACTCATATCATTCAATTAACATATGCAATGATTGGTCACTCAAACCCTACCCCACAATATATATTCACTAATATAACACTTGGTCACTCAAACCCTTTCATAACTAGCAGCGGGGGGCCCAGGTTTCAATCACATTTATCGCAATGATTATCACTAGTCATCATATTCTATATATCATCTATTCATCAAATAGCTCATCACATGTATGATTTTTTCATTTTATTCACATATAATTAATATCAACGACTCACCCTTGGACATCAAAACAAAAAGGGAGACCATAACAATATTTCAGTACTCAAATCATGTATATAATAAGTATTTCCACTTGCACAAATATTTTGATCCACTAATATAAACATAAGCACTAAACCACATATCCAAGGGCCCAAAATATATTTCCACCCAACACAAAACCTATAATCCAAGTAGATCAAGAATATATTGTCCTAGTTAGCAATATCATAAACTAAATACACATATCAAAATAAAAAGAGAAAGGCCTACAGAAGTGATTATTATCATTTGGCCTAATGCTCCTTTCCTCTATTCTTCTCAGATGAGCTAGTTCTTGTCATATGTTAAAAGAGAGGGATGAGTACAATGACTTAGTCACCAAGGTATATCTATGTTATGCAAATGCATGATAATTAATCATAAATCCAAGTAGCTAATAAATTCATCAAGATAACCATGTAAACAAACATATTAAGAACATATTAATCACATTAACATTTAACTCAAGTGAATAATCTCAATAATAAAGTCAAGTATAAAATTGGGCACGATTGCTTATAAGTACTAAATATACAAAATTGGCACAAATGGCCACATATACATTATTCACATATTTACCACATGTTCTCATTTTTATAATTACAATTATAGTCTCAAACATAGCCATCAATAACTCAAATGGCATAATAATAATAATATGCATGATCAATCTCTTTCTTATATCCTCCTTTATTTTTTTCTGACATGAAATCCGTGGGCTAACAACCAGAAGGGATTGTTTATGTGGTGAGACTACCTACGGCCTTAATCATATCATAAGGGGCTACTGGGTTAGGGTTACCTTACTCACTTATGAACACGGTTTCCCTCAAATCACACACTAAAAGGTGTCATACCCAAGATTAGCTCTACCCAAAACTCTAGGTAGGCTAGTAGGGTTAAGTTCCTTAATAGGAACAATGCTACAATGCCTTACAAGGCAAGTAGCAGTTATAACCCCTAGGATTATTGATTAATAGCTAAGTACCATATGGATTTTGCATAACCATTAGCTCCTTCACTAAGGCGAAGTCCCACCATATGATCATGCTCATGAGAAAAATATTTCAATAACTCATATGTGTAACTCACAATTACCAACAGTTCCTTAATTTTAATGCTCAACAAGCATCAAGAATCATCATGTAACATCCCAAAAATTTTAAGACTCGAATTTATTTTTTAAAAAATAAAATAAAATATCTATAATTAAATTAAAATTTAGAATAATTTGATAGAGGTCTAGAGTTTGAATTTTTCTCAACAAAAGTTTGGTTTTATTTTATTTTTAACCATGGGAAAAATTACCAAAGTTGACCCAGGCTTTTGTGCTATAATAAAAAATGTTGGGCCCTTTCTTGTAATTTTCCCCAAACTTTTAGATCAGCATTTTAAAGAGAAAATAGAACACAGAAACGAAAAGAAAGAAACAAGGAAAGAAGGAAACAAATGCGTGAGAGAGAGAGAGAGGAAGAAGAAAGGAGAAAGAGAGGGAGTTAGGCTCGGATCTAAGAGGCTTTACGGCCGTTGCGAGCTCGGCTACGCTATAGGTAAACTCCCTACTTCAATCTTCTTCCCTCCCTCTTTGTTTTTCTCAATTTTGGAAAAGGAAATTTCTGAAATTTGATCCAAAATGCTTTATTTTTGTAAGCTTTAGTTTCCTTAGGTTCTAGGGAGGATGTTTTGAGTTTCTATATGGTGTTCTAATGTTTTGAGTGGATAATTGGATTAAAAGAGGTGTTTTGGGCACAAATTAAACCCTGAGAGATTGGGTTTTTCTCCTCAATAGTTTAAGCCTATTGATTTAGTTATAATTTTGCTATTTGAGCCCAATAAGATTTAAATTAAGGTTTGGTTTTCATTATAAGGGCTAATGGTGAAAGTTGGTGACACTAAGTGAAGGTTTTTAATTGATTAAAAATTATATAAATTGGAAATTAGCCTAGTGATGGCTAATAAATAGTTTTGGTGGTTAAGTGATACTATGTGAATGGTTGGTTTAATGTATGGACCATTGGGATGGATTATGGCTCATAGACCCAAGTTGTGTGGTATGAGTTATAGTCTTCATTGATGCTATTTGACATGATAAGTGATGTGAATCACTTATATGTTGTAGGAATTATTGGTGGAATTTGTTCGGAAGTTAAGGAACAAGCCGACCTATTTTGTACAAAGGAACCCTTTTGGTACCAAAGGGTTGAGGTAACCAGAAAATTTATATTTCTTATTACCTGTCTTAGCTATTTTTGAATAAATATTACTAGCTATCATGCATTACATGTTTTAAAAGATTAAATGTGCTTTATAAGGGGTTATGGGGTACTACTTTGATTATAGTGCAAATATGTTTTCTAATTGTTTAACAATAATGTTTTTATAGAAACGAGATTTTTTGTATGTATTGTAATCATAAAGAATAGAAGTTGCACTTAAGGAAGTGTAACTAAGTAAGGTACCTTAGATAGGCTAAGGAACCGTTTAAGGGAGATTTATAAATGTTATACTACCTTAGAGTGTTGAAGTGGTCAATACTCGGGAAAGGTAGACACGAATAAAAGGCATGATCTCGGTGGGAGTTCACCAATGAGAAGGTGTGGACTTTTGATATTCTGTGGCACACTGCTAGTACTCAGTGTTACTTTATGTATTGTGGGCTCAGTGCACTAAAGTGGTTAGTGTATTGAGTGTTCGACACCTCTTAGTGGGAGAGGAAATCCGACATATGAAGTGTGAGGTTGAGTGCCTAGGCCAAGGTAGCCCTCACATGGAGAGTAAGTCGGGCTGGTTCTAGGAGGGAGTTAACTTTGACTGCTCAGGATTCACGTTGAAGGGGCATAGGCAGTTCGGTGGATTAGATCATGCCTTAGATTATGTTTTGTGCCTGTGGAGGTACAAGTAGGTATAAGGTTTACTTGCGAGTTAAAGAGTGCCAGGGGGCATTCTGTTGGTCATAAAGGCCATACTGGCCTAGGTCATGCATTCATGCATTTTAAATGACTAAATTATATATTATGTTGAATTTATTATTCGTTTATTCGATTATGGCTTACTTTGTAATAATCAATGTAGATTTCTCTGTTACTGAGACTGTAGTTGTCTCACCCCTTTCTTTTCAATATTCTAGGTCCAGGCGAAGGAACCAGTGGAGGACGGGGAAAGAGCAGAGCTAGGGGTTGTTTGTGAATTGTAAAGAACTGCAACCCCTTTCTTTTGAGCATGTATATTGTAATGTATTTAGGTTAGGGTACCAGTAGGATATGATTATGTATATGTGCGTGAGTATGTGTGGATTGTATGGCTTGTGTGTGAATTTTTGATTGCTTGTAGACTTGTGGCTAGGAAACTTGGCTATGGTATGTGGTTTTGATGGATTTATTTAGTAGACCAAGTTTTCACTACAAGCAAATATTTATTTTGATATATATGTGATTCCACAAGCAAATGCAAAGTGGTTGCATTGCAAATGGTGTGTTATGGGCAAACATATTCCTTGGATAGAGAGAGTGGGTGCGTGGGCCCCACAGAGATCTCTGAGCCAAGTGAAAATATTTAGCGTGTGTATTCATATGTGTATATGATATTTGGAATAGTTTTTGGCCACTCTTATGTGATTTGTGCATTTTGGGGGTTTAGGGTCCATTTTGGGAAATGGCACCCGAGTGGTCAAATTTTGATATAAAAAGTTTTTCTACCATTTAAATATTCTATCAGGTGTTTTTAGTCCTATTTGACGTGTCCAAAGTGTTCACACAAGTTTGTGGCCATTAGGATGAGATTTGGACAATTTTGAAAATGATTTTTACCAAAAAACCTGTACTTTTGCATCCGGGTGTCCAAATCTTAATCCGACCGTTGGATTTCTCTAAAATTTGGGTCACAAGTAAAACCTTTTATAAGCTTCGTGTGGGCTTTGGAATCATGTCGATCGTATATCGGACGGAGAAACGGCGTACTCCGAAATTTGATCCGGAGGAGCTGTCATGACAGCAAAAGTGCTGTCATGACAGCAATAATTGATAATGTTGCAACATGTACAAAATTTAATCTGTCCATTGGATCTTTCTAAATTTTGGTATGCTAATAGTACTATTTAAAAGTGACATGTGGGATTTGAAATCACTCCGATCAGAGGTCGGATGATGAAATGGTGCACCCCGGAAGTTAGTCCAGAGGTGCTGTCATGACAGCTTTTTAGCTATCATGACAACAAAAATAACCAATCTTTTAACATGTCTAATTTTCAATCCGATCATTGGATCTTTTTGAAATTTGGTACACTTATAGTAACCTTTGAATGTGACGTGTGAGCTTTAAAATCACTTCGATGGAAGGTCTAATGACGGAACGGTGCCTCCCGGATGTTGGCCCAGGAGGGTTTAATGCTGTCATGACAGCATCTTTTTATTCCACTTTCGTCTAGCTTGCTTCCGTGCGCTATAGGTAGAACCTATAATTTTTTTTAAGGTTTTAAATGATTTATTTCTTAAGTTGGTTAGAGGATCAACTCCTTAACCACACTTAGTTTATTTGAATTATGTGATTTTTGGATAACATTCGGGGCAAGTGTTACACATCATATCTCAATCATGTATCATGCATTAATTTTCATGTTACCACATAATTCACATTAGTATCATATAAAGAGTCAACATACTCATACACAGTTTATCACCATGCACAATCCACAATTCATAATTAAGAGTACGTATATCATTATCAACCCTCAATCTCATTACCCAAATCATGTCACAATTAACTTGATCACAAATTATAAAAACTCAACAAAGCCACATATGCATTACAAACATATATACACATATATGTTCATTTGTTTCACAAATATAAATAATTAATTAACACACAAATGTATAAAATAGATTTCTCCCAGTTATCTTAACCTTTGAGAGGTCAAAGGTTACCCCTTAAGTGACAACACTTTCGAAGCTTCCCAAAGCTTGATTGGTGCCAAATAACAATTAATCAATAGTTAATCATATCACAATGTGTTAATGATATTATTAACATAATTTTCACTCATACTCCAATACTTAGATTTTTATTTTATTTTATTTCCATTTTTAAGACCCTAGCCTTAGCCTCTCGAGTCCTAAAATTTAATTTCATATATTTGAACTTATCTACTTGGTTCAATAACCTCCTTCACAATAATTTCATTGAAGTTTGGCTAAAATCATCATTCAAACAATTTTTTAATATTAAAATTTTCTTTTTATTCCAAAAATTCGCACCTAAAAATACTCAAAAATGGCAAACTTAGTCTCAAGCAGACAATCATTATTCTATTGCCATAATAATTTATTTTTCATCTCAAATAATCATCTAAATATCAACAAACTAGTTTATATTTTCATATTTAACCAAAAATCTACCAATAGAGATATAGAGTTTAACCAACTTCCCGTTTCACATCACATATTGATTGAAATTTATAAATAATATTTGTATATACACACACATTAATATTTCCCCTCACTGAAACAGTTTTTGAAATTTATAAAGTGATTGAAAAATGTAAAAATTGGTTTTCTCCATGTAAAAATTTTTAATTTTGAGTGGGAACTTTTTTTCAAGTTTATAAATAATATTTCTATTAAAAAATGTAAGGTATTTTTAAAGATATTAGATATTAAAAAATATAAGGCATTTTTGATGTTTCAATGTGTAATTAATGTGCTTTTTTTAAAAGTGCTCATAATAAATAAATCACTTAATATTTATTTTAAAGTAATAGGCCAAAAAATATTTTAAATAGTTTTAAAATATTTTGGGTAGAAACAGTTTTTTTAATTTATAATATATATTGTATTTTAAATTTTTAAATAATATATTTATATATACATTAGTATTTTCACATGCTTAACTTTTTTATTTATAAATAATACAGCAAAGATAAAAATAAACATTAAAGATTAGGTTCATAATAATTTAAGTTTGAAACACAAGAATACAATTTTAAATTAAGTAGTTTGAAAAAAATGTAATATCATTTGTCTTTTTTTAAATAAAACTGTGTTTATTTTAATTAAAAATTCCAAAACCCTTTTTTAGAGAAAATTGTTTAGGTAGTGATGGTATTAGATTACAGATGGTTCTTTGGATGGTCAAATAAGAGCCACACAAAATTACACAGAATAAATAATTAGGATGAAGGAAATGGAGTGGAAAAGAAGAAAAAAAAAAGAAGGAAAGAGAGAGACCCTGCCCCCCATATACTGTAGTCCATAGATACATGAATAACATATTGAATAATCTTAGATCAACTTGAGAATAAACAAAATTACAGCCTGCTACCACTTTAACTTTTGTTCAGATAGAGTATGAGAGTAAAAACAAGAAGAAGCAATTGGGCAGTTGCTTCTTCTTCATGTTTTTTATTTTTTTGGCCAGTGGTAGTTGCTTCTTATAATGCACAGCGTTCAAACGTGCATATGATCCAGCCAATTAGTTTCTTTAAAATAAAATCGATAATTAATTAATTAGTTATATGTCTTTATTCATAAGTACTCAAATAGTATAGTGAGAGGAAACCAATTGACTTCTAAAGGATTGCAGACACAAGAACACAAAAGGGTCGATCATTGGGATTTAATATTTAATACACTAAACCAATTTACTTAATTACATAATTTAATAAAATGACACCAAATAGAAACACTTAGGTCACATTTGCTCGCTAGAATGGAATAGATTGCAAAACTAAAGGTAAAAATAAGATGATTAAAGAAAATAGGTAAGCACATTCATAAGGGAAAAGGATAATTTAGTTCATGTGATTGAGAATCATGATTTATGAGATTTTTTAAGTGTAACGATTCTCAAATTTGTAGTATATATCAATGAATTTTATTATGCTTATTATGGGGGAAGGTGATTTACTTCATTTTTGTTTTTATTTTGTCAATCCATTTTATTATATTCTATTCTAATTAGAAAATGTGACCTTGATCTTTAAAAGGGCTTGATCATAACACTAAGAATGAAGACTTGGATAAATCATCTCTCTGTAGAATACCCGGCCACTAGATACAAAGAAATCAGGATCCCACGTGACCAAGAAAAGAATTAAAAAAGATTACCTTTATATGCCTTTTATGGATCTCATTAAAGAATGTCTGTAAAAACAACTAACAAAACAAAAATTTCACACACACACACACACACACACATATATGCATATGTACATGTATAACCGGAAATGAAAGGACACATTGATGCTTAACTCGTGTGCCGTTAATAACATATATGTATATTCCTTTGGTCTCAAATTAGCTAAGCTATCGCCAATAAAATATAGTAGTATAGTACTAATATGGTACTACTGACTAATTTAGTACATTTAAGCTGAATTCAATCCAAATTGGTAAAATGTTACTGTAAAATATGTAACACTTGCCCCGAGTGTTATCCAAAAATCACACAACTCAAATAAACTAATTGTGGTTAAGGAGTTAATCATAAAACTAACTTAGGAAACAAACCATTTAAATCACTAAGCAGACACACGATTGTAAAATAAACATTTAAAACTTTTTTTAAAAAAATTATTTATAGGTTTTACCTATAGCGCACGGAAGCAAGCTAGGCGAAAACAGGATAAAAAGATGCTGTCATGATAACATTGGCAACCCTCCTAGGCTAACTTTCGAGAGGCACTGTTCTGTCATCTAGTCCTTAATCGAAGTAATTTTAAGGCTCACATGTCACATTCAAAGGGCACTATAAGTGTACCAAATTTTTAAAAGATCTAACGGTCAGATCAAAAATTGAACATATTACAAGTTTTTTCATTTTTGCTGTCATGATAGCTAAAAATCTATTAGCTGTCCTAACAGCACCTCCGGACTAACTTTTGGAGTGCACCATTTAATCATCTTACCTCCGATCGAAGCAATTCCAAAGCCCACATGTCAATTATAAAGAGTACTATTAGCCTACCAAATTTTGGAAAGATCCAACGGATAGATTGACTTTCATGTATATTGCAACATCATCACTGATGCTATCATGACAACACTTTTGCTGTCATGACAGTTCCTCCGAATCAATTTTGGAGTGTGCCATTTCTTTATCCGGTTTCTGATCAACATGATTCCAAAGCCCATACGAAGCTTATAAAAGGTTTTACTTGTGACCTAAATTTTAGAGAAATTTAATGGTCGGATTAAGATTTGGACAACCGAATGCAAAAGTACAATTTTTTGGTAAAAACCATTTTCAAAATTGTCCAAATCTCATCCTAATGGTCACAAACATGTGAGAATACTTTGGACAAGTCAAATAGGATTAAAAACACCTGATAGAATATTTAAATGATAGAAAAACCCTTTATACCAAAATTTGAACACCCAAGTGCCATTTCTCAAAATGGACCCTAAACCCCCAAAGTGGACAAATCACACAAGAGTGGCCCAAAACTATTCCAAATATTATATACACATATGAATACACACGCCAAATATTTTTACTTAGCTCGGAGATCTTCATGAGGCCAACGCAGCCACTCTCTCTATCCAAGGTGTATGTTTGCCCATAGCACACCATTTGCAATGCAACCACTTTACATTTGCTTGTGGAATCACATATATACCAAAATAAATATTTGCTCGTAGTGAAAACTTGGTCTACTAAATAAATCCATCAAAACCACACACCATAGCCGAGTTTCCTAGCCACAAATCTACAAGAAAATAAAAATTCATGCACAAGCCATACAATCCACACATACTCACACACATATACATAATCACATCATACTGGCACCTTAATTTTAAATACATTACAATAGATTTGCTCAAAAGAAAGGGGTTGCAGTTCTTTACAATTCACAAACAACCCCTAACTCTTCTCCTTTTCCTGTCCTCCACTGGTTCCTTCGCCTGGACCTGAAAATATTGAAAAGAAAGGGGTGAGACAACTACAGTCTCAATAATAGAGAAATCTACATTGATTATAACAAAGTAAGTCATAATCGAATAAACAAATAATAAATTCAATATAGTATATAATTTAGCCATTTAAAATGCATGAATGCATGACATAGGTCAATATGGCCTTTCATAACCAACAGAATGCCCCCTAGTACTTTTTAACTCGTAGGTAAACTTTATACCCACTTGTACCTCTACAGGCACAAAACATAATCTAAGGCATGATCAAATCCACCGAACCACCTATGCCTCTTATCCTGAGCAATCAAGGCTAACTCTCTCCTAGGGCCATCCTGACTTACTCTCCATGTGAGAGCTACCTTGGCCTAGGCACTCAACCTCACACTTCATATGTCAGATTCCCTCCCCCATTGAGAGGTGTCGAATACTCAATACACTAACTGCTTTAGTGCACTGAGCCCACAATATGTAAAGCAACACTGAGTACTGGTAGTGTGCCATAGAATATCAAAAGTCCACACCTTCTCATTGGTGAACTCCCACCGAGATCATGCCTTTTACTCGTGTCTACCCTTTCCGAGTATTGATTACTTCAACATTTTAAGGTAGTATAGCATTTATAAATCTCCCTTAAACAGTTCCTTAGCCTATTTAAGGTACCTTACTTAGTTACACTTCCTTAAGTGCAACTTCTATTCTTTATGATTACAATACATGCAAACAAATTTCATTTTCATAAAAACATTGTTGTTCAACAATTAAAAAACATATTTGTACTATAATCAAAGTAGTACCCCATAACCCCTTATAAAGCACATTTAATCTTTTAAAACATGTAATGCATGATAGCTAGTAATATTTATTCAAAAATAGCTAAAACAAAGTAATAACAAATATAAATTTCCCTGTTACCTCAACCCTTTGGTACCAAAAGGGTTTCTCTTATACAAAATAAGACTTGGCTTGTTTCTTAACTTCTCAGTAAGTTTCACCAACAATTCCCTACAACATATAAGTGATCCACATCACTTATCATGACAAATAGCAGTAACGAAAACTATAGCTCATACCATACAACTTGGGTTAATGAACCATAATCCATCCCAATGGTCCATATATTAAACCAACTATTCACATAATATCACTTAACCACCAAAATCGTTATTAGCCATCACTAGGCTAATTTTCAATTCATATAATTTTTAATCAATTAAAAATCTTCACTTAGTGTCACCAACTTTTACCATTAGCCCTTATAATGAAAACCAAACCTTAATTTAAATCTTATTGGGCTCAAATGGCAAAATTATAACTAAAACAATAGACTTTAACCATTAAAGAGCAAAACCCAATCTCTCGGGGTTTAATTTGTGCCCAAACCACCTCTTTTCATTCAATTATCCACTCAAAATATTATATCACTATATAGAAACTCAAAACATCCTCCCTAGGATCCAAAGAAACAAAAGCTTACAAGAATAAAGTCTTTGGGATCAAAATTCAGAAATTCTCTCTTCCAAAAATTGAAGAAAATCAAGAGGGAAGGAAGAGGATTGAAGTAGGAAGTTTACTTATCATGTAGGCGAGCTCGCAACGATCGTAAAACCTCCTAGATCCAAACCTAACTCCCTCTCTTTCTCCTCTCTTCTCTCTCTCTCTCTCTCTCGTGCGTTTCCTTTCCTTCTTTGTGTTTTTCATTTCTATTTCTGCGTCGAGTTTTCTCTGATCTAACACTTTGGAAAAAATTACAAGAAAGGGCTCAACATTGTTTATTATAGCACAAAAGCCCAGGTAACTTTGGTAATTTTTTTCATAGTTAAAATCAAATAAAACTAAACTTTTGCTGAGAAAAATTTAAACTCTGGACCTCTATCAAATTATTCTAAATTTTAATTTGATTATAGATATTTTATTTTATTTTTAAAATAAATTTGAGTCTTAAAATTTTTGAAATGTTATAAAATAGAACCAACAATTTGGTTTGCTGACTACTTTTTCTTCCCTACAATAAATTAGAACCAACATACTCTATATTTAATATTTAACTTATCATCTTGACTATAGAGCATTGAGACCTATGATTTATCTCTAAGGAATTAGACAAAATTAAGGTGGGCTCTACATCTAAATTGAAAAGTAGTCACCTCCAAAAAATAGACATTATTTAAATTATTAGTTAAATTGAAGTAATCATGATATTTAGTTGTTTTATTTCACTAATTAAAAAATTTGTACACGAGAAATTGTAATTTACTATTTAATTTTAGTCATTTTAAAAAAAAGTAACTATTACTTAAATCAAAATAATCAATAATATTAACAGCAAAAGTTAGTCTAGTTTGTAAGTCCATAATCTACAAGATGATAAGATCAAATTTTGTTGTGATATAAAAATCTTATTAATAATTTATCTGTAAATATTTTTATAATAACTCTTTAAATCCAAAGACATTTAGTTCAAATCGGAGGAGGAGGTATCCAAATTGTATGGAGGAGTATGCTTTGTGACAAGTAAGAGAAAAAACGGGAGATGCCTCTGCGTTGGAGGTTCAGCGACTTCACTATTCGCAACTGCACTTGTACGTACGGGAAGGAATCTCACGGGGTCCAATCGTTCTGGGAGCACCTCCAATGCCTTGCACCTTTTTTAAGTAAAAAATATAATTTAAAGAAATATTGAGGGGATTAGTCCTTTCATGGTTTTCCAAATCTAAAGGGAAGGACGGACAACAGAGGAGCCTCGTGTGGCCCCATTTTTCTCGGATCAAACAAGCTTTTACTGGGGCAAGTAATTCGAGCATATCCAAGTTATCCAGATTAGGTTTATTTGAACTGATCTGAATATCCATATTAATTATTAAATATTTTTATTTTTATTTTTATTTTTTTCTAATTTTAATTTTAATTTTAAAAAATTAATATTCTCAACTTTTTGTCTTATTTTAATATTATTTTTGTTGTCAAAAAAATATTTTATAAATTTTAAAAGTATTTTTGAGCCCATTTATTTAAAATTAAAAAATAAGTGACTTTTAGATAATTTAGAGATTCTATAAAAAAAAGATTTATTTTGAAAGATTCTACAAAAAGTAGATATTATTTTATGTTTGGTTACAACAATAAAAAGAGTAATTATTAGTTAGTCATGTTTAAATTTTATAATATCTTCTTTAATTTTTTATTTTTAAAATAATTTATTATTTAATTATTATCAAATTTTATGATATCTTTATGTATCCCACTTTTTCTAAACATTCTCTCTCATCTACCCCATCATATTATTTTCAAAAGTTACTTTAGAAATCTTCTTTTTCTTTTTCTTTTAATTATTTTTAAAAGTTTAAGACTCGTTTGTTTAAAATTAAAAAATATTTTTTAAATATTTTTTAGATTTTATGAAAATAAATTTATTTTGTAAATATTTTTTAAAAAGAAGATACTATTTTATATTTAGTTACAATAATAAAATGTGATTATTAGTTAGTTATTGGGAAAATATCAATTAAGGACCATTGGAGCATATTTATATCGATCAAGGACTAATAGATTCTAAAATTCCACTATAGTCCCTTGATCATTGACTGATATTAATTTTTATGTGAAACGACCAAATTACCTCTAAAATATAAAATAATAAAAAAGTCACCCCAACTATCACTGATGCTGGCCATCGAACTACCGTCGGAGACCTATTATCAACAACCAATAACTTTTAAAAAAAAAGGTAAATCTATCATGTCCGTTTTTCCTAACTTGTTAAATCCTAAAAGGGTTGTTGTTAATTTGTTTTTCATTATTATCAAAATCCAGATGGCTTATTGTTTATGCATTCGTTCCATTAGACCTATGCTTTCAATCATAAAAAAATAAGTATCCATTTGGGTATTCACAACAATGCATTCATAATAAGTAACAATTCATTTGGGGCTTTACCAAGTTAGAAAACTGAATAAGAAAAGCTTAACTATATAAATGTTATTTTTTCAACAACAAATATTCATTCAGGTTTTAACAGTAGTTATTTCAAAATCAACAATAATCCATTCACGTTTTAATGAAAAGATGATAAGATATGCTTAATTATATAAATGTTAGTCATTTATCAACAAGTATCCATTTACATATTGACAATATTTATTTTTTTAATTAACAACAATACATTCTGACTTTAACAGGTAAAGTGTATGAAACTTTAAAGTTCCTAATTTGTAATTGGGTATGTTAGATTAATAAGTAATATTAGTAAAATAATAAATGCTGTTCAAGAATTAACAACATACCATTATATTATAATATGAAAGTTGTTTAAAAACTTGGATTGGTATATATATGTTTTTATCATATATAATTAAAAGTGCTTGGTGGCCTAGTTTTTGGGTGATCAAGGGGTGGTGGGATCAAATACCCCCTTGGCCACTTGTACCAATTTTTTTTAAAAGAGTGTCATTGGGGCCGAAGCTCTAGTGACCAGCCATAGGTGACCATGCCTACGATAGGGTCTCCAGCTATGGTTTGGTGGCTGGCGGCAATGATAGTGAGGGTAACTTTTTATTATTATTTTATATTTTGGAAAAAATTTGTACGTTTTACATAAAAATTAATATCAGTTAAGGATCAAGGGACTATATATGAATTTTAGAATTTATTGGTCATTGACTAATATAAATATGCTCCAGTGGTCTTTGGTTGGCATTTTTCCTTAGTTATTTTTAAATTTTATAATTTCTTTCTTTATTTTTTAAAAAAATTTATTATTTAATTATTTTAAAATTTTATGATATATTCTCTTTCATCTATTACATCAGATTATTTTAGAAAGCCACTTAAAGTATTTTCTTAAAATAATTAAAAATTTATTTTTTTAGACTCTAATTATGTTCAATAGTTTAAATAAACATAATTAAAATTCATAAAATAGATATTTTTTCAAAAAAATAAGGATATTTCATAAAATAAACTAAAATAAATGAGTTTTTAAACAAACATTCTAAACTTGACAAAAACAACACGAACATTCTTCACACCCACAAAATGGATTTTTTTTAAAAAAAAAGAAGTGATGTTTTTATAAAATAAGTTAAATAAAAACTCTTTATCTCACAAGAATTAATAATTTAAGGTTGAATAAAGCCATGACGACAGAACATGTAAATTAATTGCTGGTCAAACAAGAAAAAAACATGTAGATTAATTTTTTTTTCAAATTTAAAATGGAAAAAATGCAAAGGATGAAAGACTCAATGGTAGAAGTGAAAATCAGAGCGGGCCTGACCCTTATGAGTCCAACCCTTAAGGGCTCAGGCTCTAAAACTCAATTACTTAAAATTTAACCTAATTTTAAAGCATGGTCCTTATTTACAAGGCTCAAGGCCTAGCCCTTAAGCTCTCTTTTTCGAAAAAATCAAACATTTTAATTTAAACATAATATTCTAAAATTTAATATAAAATAAATTAAAATATCACATAAAATTTGACAAAAATTCATAATTTTAAATTTAAGATGAATATTTTTAATCTTCATCAATGTAAATCTAAATTCTCCTCATCATCATTTAAAAATAAAATATTAAATCCCTCATACATAGGTCCACTTATTAAAGATAGAAGTGAAGATTTAATATCAATTATCTCTACAACTTCTTGTTCATCACCTACAATAAATATTAATTAAATTGTGTCATTGGTAGTCAAATATATGTATGTATGTGTGCATGTATATATATATAAGCTAACTTAGTTTATTAGAGCTTGAAGGGTCATTTGAGTTTGAGTTCTTTTGCACAAGGCTCCTCACGACCAAGCCCTCAAACCTGATCACTTTAAAAAAAAATTAATTTTTAAAGTTTAAACCCTTATTTAAAATAGAACCTTTAGACTCAATTTTTTAAGCTTAACTTTTATTTTCGACTTTATTCAATGGAGTTTTACTCTCTTTTATTTTTCAGTTTTCACATGCGTCATGCGTGTGTGTGGGGCAACAGAGAAGAGAGGTGAGAGGGCACTCACGTCGGGTTCTATCATGAGAAATTATTGCTAAGGACCGAGAAAAAAATATTTATCATGAAGATCATAAAAATTCGAATTGGACTGAAGGACCAACATAAATGTAATTAACTATTATAATTTTAATGTAAATATATTAATAATATTTTAAAAATACAGTTGTGCGTATTTCAATTTCACATAAATAAAAACAATATAGTATTAAATTTAATTAAATCAATAAATTTTAAGAAATAATTACTTTTTAAATGATTAATTGACTATAATTTTGAAATCATTACTTTTAAAAAATTAAATCAATATAATTTTAATTTTTTTTAAAAAAATTATTACATTTTTTGTTTTCATTGGTTAAAAAAGATTTTTTAGTGTGAATTTATCTTTAAACTTATTTAACATTACGATGAATTGATTCGATGATCATGTGATGATGATATTTAACTCTTCTATTTTTCAAATTTGCGAATCTTCAAGACACACTAAACTTTTCAGTTGCTTTGATTTCCAGTATTATTTATTTATTTACTATTGTCAGTAACATAACTGTTAAATTCAATCTCAAATGTAGTTAGAGACAATATAGAAGATTTAGTTAAGAACAATTTTATATTTTGAAATTTATATTTTAGTATTTGGTCATTCTGAATAATTATTATTTTTAAGATCATTTCTAATAAATATTCTTTTTTTCCGGGTTTCTAGCAATAATTTCCCCCCCATCATTATTGGGATCTGCTACCTTTCCGTTCCTGGACACGTAACATGCGGTATGGAACAAACCCTGTCCACTCATTTTATACCAAATATTTTTTTGAATAAATTTTGGATCAAAATATAAGAAAACTATCTTCGTATTATTTAAAAATAATAAAAATACACAAACAAATTATGTGAGATATGTGTTTTTATGAATTAAAAATAAATAAACAAATAATAATTTTGAAAACGGAAACAAATAAATAAGAATATATATAGAATTATACTGTTATGATCTTGCAAAATCTGGTTATCTTTTATTCTTTTATTCTTTTATTCTTTTTCCAATTCAAATGACTCTGCCCGACTGAATAAAAAGCAAAGGAAGAGGGATCCGTAGAAATAATAATAAGATTTTAGAGAGACTTGGAAGATATTTTTGGGTAGGGGAGAGAGAAAGGGAGGGATCACAGGAGAGTGAGAGAGACGGAAGCGGAGACGAAAGCGTAGATCCAAAAGGCAGAGACACAACCCAGAAGCAGAAGGTATGTTCTGTTGTTGCCTTCTTCTCTTTCACTTTCAATTGTCTCCACCAAAGCGTCTCTGATCTGTGCTGAACGTTGTGTTTATGCCCAGTTTGATTAGATCTGTAGTTTTTTTCAACTGTCTTCATTTATCTCTGCTTCATGTATCGAAAATTGACGTCTAGTGAAATCCATTGGCACCTCTGCTTCTCACGGCGGGGTCCTTTTCTTAGTTCTTTAATTTATCTTTATACCGTCTTTATTTTCTTTGATTTTTGGTTCTTAAATAATTGAATGTTATATGTTCAGACTTGCATGAAATACATTCCAGGTCCTATTTAGAAGATGCTTTTAATTAAATCACGTGGATTAAGAAAAATGAGTATAATTAGTCCTGTCTTTTGACTTTGTTTTTAATAATGTCTATAGAAATTAAAAGGGAAAGTGATAACAAAATTTCCTCAAATCTGATTTCTCGTAATAATATAATTTTACTGAAATATTTAGGAATTTCTATATCAATAAATTTTAAATTAAAAAGACTATTTTACTTTTATTTATTGATAAGTTGTAATTTTTTATTCAATTATTATGATTTTTTTGAAGAAATTTATTATTCTTTAAATAAAAATTGAAATTGAGACTTCTTATTTTAAGAATTTTTTTAATAACAGAAATTACACTAAATAAGTTGTAATTTTTTTATTCAACTCTTACAATTCATAGAGTATTCGTTGAATAAAAATTATAATTGAAACTTATTATTTTGAGAGCTTATTTTTCTATAATAGAAATTATATTTGAGAAGTTATAATTTTTTTTCAATTATTGTAATTCACATAATAAAAGTTTTTATTTTTTAAATAAAAATTGTGACTAGGGCTTGTTATCTTTAATAAGAGTAAAATAATTTTTTTACTTTAAAATTTATTGATACAAAAGTTCTTACGGGATTTTAGTGAATTGGCATTTCGATGAACCAGATTATATAATTGTAGGGGATTTTATTGTCATTTGTCCAGTCACAAATTACTCTTAATCAAAATTATCAACTTTATCATTAAATCTTGAAGTCGAACTCAAACAAGAAACCCAAATGAAGTATGAACCAATTGATAGTGGGCATTTTTGGAAATAATTCTTTATTATTTCCATCAAGTTTTGTAAGATATTTTGCTTTTTTTTTTTAACCATCATAAGATATTTTGTATTAAAGATTACATAAAATTTTTACAAGATATCTTATATTGAGGATCGAAGAGAGTATTGTATATTCTAATTTGATAAGCTTTTCAATAACAATAAAATATGTTTAGTCACGAAAATAATCACAATTTAGAGAGAACCACCCCGAGCATCATTTTAAAAACTTTTGCTTTTTTAAGGAACTCAAACCTGAGTTATAATATATTTTTTAATGTTTTTTATCTTGTTTTTTTTTTTTAGCATAATAATGAACAGCACAAAAGAAGAAAGTTGTGGCAAGGAACTGACATGGATCGAGTGTATATGGCCAATCATAGAACATCTCTTGACTCGGTAATTATACTTATTTATCTTCTTTACCCAAGATCTCTCGCAAAGCATTTATGATGCAAATTAGCTTCTTTCATTTGAATGATATGATTACAAACATAATTTGGTTCATTTGTCCAACCCACAAGGAAAGAAATTATTTGTGCATTACTTCTAGGAAGATTCGTTGGTTAGTTTAAATCCTTGAGCAGATATGCATAAAGAAAAATGATTTTTTGACATGAACATGACCATTAATTGTATATGATAGGTTTTTCTTAACGTATTTTTCTAACTCACCTCTTTTTGAAGTATAACAAATGGCAATAAAGAAGAAGAAGAATGGAGCAACAATAACAAAAAAGCACATGCTATAAATGAAGATGATGAGGGAAGAGTAAGCAAAAGAAGCAATAGCAACAAAAAGGTGGAAATTGCATATGATGATGATAATGAGAGAAAAGCAATGGACAATACTGAAGAAGGAAGTAGTAACAACGAGAAGGCACGTATTGCAGGTGGTGGTAGTGGGAAAGGAGAAATGGACATTAAAGAACAAGGAAGCATTTACAACAAATGGTCACTAATTGGAGATGATGTCTTGGGCATCATTCTAAGAAACTTAGGCGTCATTGATTACCTTCAAACCCTAGCTGTATGCTATAGTTGGAGGTCCATAGTCGTTAAATGCATTGCTGACAAACATTGTCTTCCATCACCTGAATTGCCACTTCTTTTTCTTCAAACAATGGAAATGAAAAACCTTCCTTTCTTCGACTTGCCCAGAGGAAGAGTCTTCAACTCCACAGGGTTATCACATGAATTCTTCCATCATTGCTATGGCACAATAAAAGGTTGGATGATCATGGTTGAATCTTTCAACAATTCTTTTGATTATGTTCAAGAAACTGATGTGCGGATCTTCTTCTTCAACCCAATAATGAATGCTAAGGTCTATATACCGTCAAGGTTGAAAGTAAAAGGTAAAATTAGGAATATTGTGGCATCAACAGAGCCCAATGACCCAAACTGTGTTGTGGCATGTCTTTTTCATCGTAGCTATGTGTTTGCATTTAGTTGGATTTCAAATGAGTCATGGACTATCATCAAAGAAGATGTGTCTACAGCATTGGCGTTCATGCATGCAGAGATTATTGATGGAAAATTGTATGCTTTGACCAATAACTCACTATTAAACTCTTTGGTTTGTTATGATTTGCAAAAAGAACCCATAAAACCCAAAATTTTAGCAAGGCTTCCTGAAAGAAGATTTCCTATAATAAGAGGGAAAACGGGTCCCGGGGACTTCATTTATGATGGTGATGGTTGTATTCTTAATTCTTGGGAAGCTCATGGGGACATTCTTCGAACTCTTGCAATTGATCCTTCATCAGGGGAGCTGTTCCTTACTTATTTGGTTTGCAACTCAATCTTTAGGTTGAAGGAAATGCTTAATGATACGGCAGGAAAGGAGTATACTAGTCCACCCAAGATTGTGGACAGCCAAGTGTTCAAGTTGGACATGAGTAAAGAACCTAGATGGATAGAAGTTAAAAACTTGGGAAATCGTATGTTGTTCATTGGGTATTGGAAAAGTTTTGTGGTGTCAAATGATGCTCTTCAGTGCCCTAAAGAGTTTATCAAAGGAAATTGTATTTATTTTGCTTATCGTTTTCCATGTGTTAAGGGTATCACGGATGAATGGAGAGGCTTGAGAATCGGGAGGCATCGTAGGATGGATAAAATGGTTGATTACTATACATTTGAAAGATCTAGCTTCATTGAGGTGCCATATCCAATTTGGTTCATACCAAGTCTTTCATGACTCTATAACATATATTGCTTTATATTTCTTAGATATTATTGAAGGTTTTTTGAGGTTAGTGAAGATGTTTTTGTATTTTTTATAATATTTATTGTTATTATTTTATTATTAATATTAATCCAAAATATTAAAAAAAAGATAGAAGTAGTTGAAGACAAAGATCTTTAAACTGAAATTTTATTTTATTTCTTATACTTATTTATTAATTATCCACTAAAATGTAATATATGCATAAACATGTGAATATTTTGCTCTGTACTACTCTAGGGATTTTTCTATCATTAAGGAATTAGTATCAATGACTAAATTACCCTTAGTTTAAATATCAATTGATTCACAAGTTTTGTTCTCAAATTCACAACTTTTCTTTTTAAAATCACAATAATTCAACAACAATTCGCAAGTTTGCATTTAAAAATATGATATTTCTCAAGTGATGCAAATATCAATTTCTATTCACAAGTTTTGTTCTAAAATTCACAACTTTTTTTTTTTAAATCACAAGAATTTAATAACAATTCGCAAGTTCACATTTGAAATTCTAATATTCCTCAAGTGTTGTAAATATCAATTATAATTCACAAGTTTTGTTCTAAAATTTATAACTTTCCTTCTTAAAATCACAAGAATGTAATAGCATTTCATAAGTTTGCATTTGAAATTTTGAACTAAAGGCAATTGATCATTTATATTAATTCCTTAATGACAAAAAAGTCCCTAGAGACTTCAGGGAAATTATGGTATTTTGAGGGATCAAAATATCATTTACATAAGTCAAAGGAATTTTATTATCATTTTTCTTATTTATAATGCTTAGCTGTAAAAATATATAAATAATTAAAGTAAAATATATTATAATTGTTCAAAAAAATATTATATGTATATATATATATATATTAAAGATATGTGTATTAATAAATTCCTCCTCAATTCCTTTCATAATATCTAGGACTGTTATAAAATTAACAACTAAAAAATAAAAATATTGAGAGAAGAAACAGAGACAAGTGAATGAGAGAATTTCTTATGGATTATTATGTCCTTCAATACAAATTACATGCCCTATTTATAAGTATGGTTTTACACATTAAAGGTTACACAACTGATAAAAGCATATAAAGGGTAATCAACTTTCATGATGGTGGGAGTTTCATAAGAGAAGATGAAGATGAAGAGGTGATGAAGATGAACATCCACTATCCTTGTAATATTCATAACATTCCCCCTTGAATGTCTATTATATAAGAATGTGCCTTATTAAAAACTTCAACTAGGAAAAACCCTATGGGAAAAAACCTAGGAAAAGAAAAGAGTATATCATTCATTGATATGCTATTCAATGCTGTCTCATTAAAAACCTTGCTATGAAAACCCAATGGGAAAAAAACCTTAAACAAGGGAAAAAGAGTATAGCGCACATTAAGTCCCTCTCTTGACAACATCAATCGATATCTTTAAGTCTGCAAAGTCCAATATCATGAACAAGTTTTTCAAATATTCTAGCAGGAAGTGACTTGGTGAACATATCAACCAGATTTCTTTTGAATGAATTTGCTGGATATTAATTTCACCATTCTTTTAAAGATCGTGAGTGAAAAAAAAAATTGGTGAAATATGTTTCGTTTTATCTCCTTTAATATATCCTTCTTTCAATTGGGCAATACAAGTAGTATTATCTTCATATATGATTGTTGGGATCATTTTATTAAAAGATAGACCATAAGTAGCTCGTATGTGATGGATTAATGATTTTAACCACACATATTCTCGACTTGCTTCATGTATAGCTAGAATTTTTGCATGATTAGATGTTGTGGCTGATATTGTCTGTTTCATATATTGTCATGAAATGGCTATACCACCACATATGAACAAATAACCTGTCTATGATTTACCAACATGAGGATCGGACAAAAATCCAGCATCTGCATAACCAATAAGGTCAGCATTATGTACTTTGGAATAAAATAATCCCATATCCATAGTACCCTAAGATAACTAAAAATGTGCTTAACACCATTCCAATGCCTTCGTGTTGGTGAAGAACTGTATTTCGCTACTAAGTTAACAGCAAATGAGATATCAGATCGTGTGTGACTAGCAAGATGCATTAGTGCTCCAATTGCACTAAGATATGGTACTTCTAGACCAAGTAGTTTTTTATCACCTTTTCGAGGTCTAAAAGGATCTTTATCTACCTTCAATGATCATATAACTATTGGGGTACATAATGGATGTGATCTATCCATATAAAATCATTTTAAGACCTTTCTTGTATAAGTTTCTCGATATATAAAAATTCTATTATTTATATATTCCATTTCTAATCCAAGGCAAACTTTTGTTCTTCCTAAATCTTTCATTTCAAATTCTTTCTTTAAGCAATTTATAGCTTTTGAAAGCTCTTCAAGTGTTCCAACAATATTTATGTCATCAACATAAGGAGCAATTATGGCAAACTCTTTTCTAAATCTTTTCATAAAAATACAAGGACAAATTAGATCATTTTTATAACCTTCCTTCAATAGATATTCACTAAGTCAATTATACCACATAGGCCCTGATTGTTTCAATCCATATAAGGATTTATTCAACTTGATCAAATAATTTTCTTGAGAACTTGAATTGTATGCTTCTGGCAATTTGAATCCTTGAGGGAGTTTCATGTAAATGTCACTATCGAGTGAATCATACAAATAAGCTGTAACAACATCCATTAGATCCAAATCGAGTCCTTCACTTATTGTCGGGCTAATTAAATATCAAAAAGTAGTTTCATCCACCACTAATGAGTATGTTTAAACAAAGTCAATTTCAGGCCTTTGTGTAAATCCTTATGCCACAAGCCGTGCCTTATATCTTACAATTTCACCATTTTCATTTCTTTTTTGCACAAAAACCCATTTATATCCTACTGGCTTGACACCTTCGGGTGTGTAGACTACAGGTCCAAAAATATTTCACTTTTCAAGTGATTGTAATTCTACCTCAATTGCGTCTTTCCATTTTGGCCAATCCTCTCTTTGTTTGCATTCCTTAATGCACTTTGGTTCATGATCCTCATTATCATTTATTACATCAAGCGCTACATTATGTGCAAAAACATCATCAACGTTGACTTCATTTCGGTCCCATTATATTCTATTCATAATATAATTTATTGAGATCTCATTATTTTCACATGTTTTAGGTACCTGAGTTTCTTCTGGAATTGAAATATTAGTAGTCTCAAGTGACTCTTCATGAGTTACTAATTCTTCTTGATTATCCTCGATTTCACCATCTGTGTTTCTAGCTCCTTTTCTTTTTCAAGGATTTTTATGTTTGGAACCAATGGGCCTTCCATGTTTTATGGCGTAGTTTAAAATCATTTGCAATAACAGGCTGTCCAACCAGGACATTAATTCTAATTAGAGCATTAGCAGCAAGAATATGTGATTTAGTTACTTTCTTTGGGTCAGTAAATGCATCTGGCAATTGATTTTCTAAATTTTATAAATGAATTATCTTTTGAACTTCTAGTTCACATTGCTTTGTACGAGGATCAAGATGAGATAATGATAATTCATTCCAACTAATTTCCTTTTCCAACTACTTATTTTCTCCCCCTAATGTTAGGAAAACTGATTCATCAAAATGACAATCAGTAAATTGAGCAATAAATAAATCTCCTGTTGATAGTTCTAAATATTTAATTATAGATGGAGATTCATACCCAATATATATTCCCATCCTTCTTTGAGGACCCATCTTAGTACGTTGTGGTGGAGCAATTGGAACATATACTGCACATTTAAAAATTCTTAGATGGGAAATATCAGGTTCCTTACCAAAAACCGACTCTAAAGAGGAGCTCTTAAGATAACTTGTTAGCCTGATACGAATTAATGATGTTGCATGTAAAATTGCATGCCCCCAAGTAGGAATTGGGAGATTCGATCGCATAAGTAATGGTCGTGCAATCAATTATAAGCATTTAGTCAATGATTCTACAAGTCCATTTTGTGTATGAACATGTGCTACAAGATGTTCAATATCAATTCCAAAAGACATGCAATCTTCATTAAAAGCTTGTGAAGTAAATTCACCAGCATTATCTAAACGTATTTTCTTAATAGAATAATCAGAAAAGTATGCTCTTAATCTAATAAGTTGAGCAAGTAACCTTGTAACACTTGCCCTGAATGTTATCCAAAAATCACACAATTCAAATAAACTAAGTGTGGTTAAGGAGTTAATCCTAAAACCAACTTAGGAAACAAATCAATTAAATCACTAAGCAGATACAAGATTGCAAAATAAACATTTAAAACCTTTTTAAAAAAATAATTTATAGGTTTTTACCTATAGTGCCTAGAAGCAAGCTATGCGAAAGCAGGGTAAAAAGATGCTGTTATGTGGCAGCCCTCTCGGGCCAACTTCCAAGAGGCTCCGTTCTGTCATTTGGTCCCCGATTGAAGTAATTTTAAAGCTCACATGTCACATTCAAAGGTTATTATAAGTGCACCAAATTTCAAAAAGATCCAACGGTCGGATTAAAAATTGAACATGTTACAAGTTTGGTCATTTTTGCTGTCATGACAGCACCTCCGGACTAACTTTTAGAGTGCACCATTTCATTATCAGCCCTCCGATCGGAGCGATTCCAAAGCCCACATGTCACTTTTAAAGATTACTATTAGCATACCAAATTTTGGACAGATCTAATAGACGGATTGAATTTCATGCATGTTGTAACATCATCACTGTTGCTGTCATGACAATACTTTTACTGTCATGACAGCTCTTCCAGATCAAATTTCAGAGTGTGCCGTTTCTCTGTCTGATGTCTGATCGATATGATTCTAAAGCCCACACGAAGCTTATAAAAGATTTTACTTGTGACCCAAATTTTAGAGAAATCCAACGGTCGGATTGAGATTTGAACACCCAGATGCAAAAGTGCAGTGTTTTGGTAAAAACCATTTTCAAATTTGTCCAAATCTCATTCTAAGGGACACAAACTTGTAAGAACACTTTGGACACATCAAATAGGACTAAGAATACCTAATAGAACATTCAAATGATAAAAAACCCCTACACATCAAAGTTTAACTACCTGGGTGCCATTTTCCGAAATGTACCATAAACCCTCAAAATGCACAAATCATATAATAGTGGTCAAAAATTAATCCAAATACCATGTATTTATATAAATGCACACGCTAAATATTTTTACTTGGCTTAGAGATCTCCGTGGGGCCCACGCACCCACTCTCTATTCAAGGTGTATTTTTTGCCCATAACACACCATTTGCAATGCAACCACTTTGCATTTACTTGTAGAATCACACAGATATATATATATATATAAATATCTTCTTGTAGTGAAAACTTGGTCTACTAAATAATTCATTAAAACCACACACTATAACCAAGTTTCCTAGCCACAAGTCCACAAGCAAACAAAATTTCATACACAAGCCATGCAATCCATACATATTCACACGCATATATATAATCACATCCTACTGGCACCCTAATCCTAAATACATTACAATGTACTTGCTCAAAAGAAAGGAGTTGTAGTTCTTTACAAATCACAAGCAAACCTCTAACGTAGATCTTTTCCCCATCGACCAATAGATCCTTCACCTGGACCTGTAAATATTGTAAAGAAAGGGGTGAGACAACCACAGTCTCAGTAACAGAGAAATCGATATTCCTTATTACAAGGAAAGCCATAGTCAAGTAAATAAATAATAGATTCAAAATAACATATAATTAACTAATTAAAATACTTGAATGCATGAGATAGGTCGATATAGCTTTTCCTGACCAACAGAATGCCCCCTGACACTTTTTAGCTTGTAGGTAAACATTGTACCCACTGTACCTCCATAGGCACAAAATATAAACTAAGGCATGATCCGATCTACAGAACTACCTGTACCCCTTCGACGTGAATCCTGAGCAGTCAAAGCTAACTCCCTCTCAGAGCCAGCCCGACTTACTCTCCATGTGAGAGCTACCTTGGCCTAGACACTCAACCTCACACTTCATATGCCGGATTCCCTCTCCTACTGAGAGGTGTTAAACACTCAATCCACTAACCACTTTAGTGTACTGAGCCCACAATATGAAAGGCAACACTGAATACTGACAGTGAACCATAGAATATCACAAGACCACACCTTTCCATTGGTGAACTCCCACCGAGATCATGCCTCCTACCTTTTTTTATCTTTTTTGAGTATTGACCACTTCAACAGTTAAGGTAGTATAACACTCATAATTCATCCCTTAAGCGATTCCTTAGCCTATCTAAGGTATCAAACCTAGTTGCACTTCCCTCAGTGCAACTCCTCATTTTTTTTATGATCACAATGCATGCTAATAATCTTATTTCCATAAGTAACATCATTATTAAATAAATAGTAAACATAGATGCATTATTATTAAAGCAATACCCCATAAACCTTTCTAAAATATATTTATTTGCATTCAATTATTTAAAACATGTAATGCATGCTAGATAATATTATCTACTCAAAAATAGCTAAACAAAGTAATAAGAAATATAAATTTCCTTGTTACCTCAACTTTTTGGTACCAAAAGGGTTCCTCTTGTACAAAATAAGACTTGGCTTGTTCCTTAACTTCTCAATAAGTTTCACCAACAATTCCTACAATATATAAGTGATGCATATCACTTATCATGACAAATAGCATTAATGAAGACTATAACTCATACCACATAACTTAGGTCAATCAGTCATAATCCATCCTAAAGATTCATCTATTAAACCAACGATTCACATAGTATCACTTAACCACAAAAACCATTTATTAGCCATCACTAGGCTAATTTCTAATTCATATAATTTTTAATCAATTAAAAACATTTACTTAAAGTCACCAACTTTCACCATTAGTCCTTATAATGAAAACCAAACCTTAATTTAAATCTTATTGGGCTCAAATAGCAAAATTATAACTAAATCAATAGACTTAAACTATTAAGGAGAAAAACCCAATCTCTTAGGGTTTAATTTGTGCCCAAAACACCTCTTTTCATCCAATTATCCACTCAAAACATTAGATCACTATATAGAAACTCAAAACATCCTCCCTAAGATTCAAAGAAATAAAAGCTTACAAGAATAAAGCTTTTGGGATCAAAATTCAAAAATTCTCTCTTTCAAAAATTGAAGAAAATCAAAAGGGAAGGAAGAGGATTGAAGTAGGGAGTTTACTTATTGTGTAACTGAGCTCGCAACGGTTATAAAGCCTCCTAGATCTAAGCCTAACTCCCTCTCTTTCTCCTCTATTCTTCCTCTCTCTCTCTCCCTTATGCGTTTCCTTCCTTCTTAGCATTTTCATTTCTATTTCTGTGTCCAATTTTCTCTTTAAAATGCTGATATAAGACTTTGGGAAAAATTACAAGAAAGGGCCCAACATTTTTTTATTATAGCACAAAAGCCCGAGTCACTTTGATAATTTTTTCCATAGTTAAAAATAAAATAAAACCCAACTTTTGCTTAGTAAAATTCAAACTCTGGACCTCTATCAAATTATTTTAAATTTTAATTTAATTATAGATATTTTATTTTATTTTTTTAAATAAATTTGAGTTTTAAAATTTTGGGATGTTACAAACTTTGCAAACGCCAAGTTACGAGAAGATAACAAGCAAACATACGACCATTTTGTTGATGTATCAATTAAAACCATAAAGTACTTGAATGGTTTGCATGATGGGTGTATAGGCCCACAATTATCATCTTGTATGCGTTCTAGAAATATGAGCGACTCACTTTCTATTTTTATTGGTGATGGTCAAATAATTAACTTTCCTTTAGAACATGCAACACATGAAAAAATATGGGAATATGAAATCTGTTGACCTTTTAATGAATGTCCACATGATTTTTCGATTATCTTTTGCATCATAATTGACCCGAGATTGCCTAACCAGTAGGGGTGTTTAATCTGGACCCGTCCCGACTGGCCCGATATTGTCTCGATCATATCGGGACGGGTCTTGTCCCGGCTCAAAAATAATCGGGACGGACTTTATGGGATGGGATAGGAAAGGGGTTCGGGACGGGACACGGGATTACCATCGGGATATCTCGTCCCGTCCCGAATATTATATATATTATTTTTTATTTTAAATATATTAATTATATTAATATAATTTATACTTATATTAATTATATCAATTATAATTTTAATACTTGCAATTCTTATTTAAAACTAAAGTTTTTTTATATTGAAAATTTTAATGGCATGGAGAAAACATGACGACATCTTTCTTTATAATATATTAATTATATTAATATAATTTATTCTTATATCTATCTATTTAATAACTTTTATTTATAACATATTTCTTGCTTATTTTTAGAAGAGTAATTAGCTTAGTATGTCTTCACTAAAGTAGAAGAACAATGATTTGATGTTGTGTTTGACTTGCCTGTTGTTGCTAATCTTATAGCATAAAGATCACTCATATTTGTTATTATAATATGTAGTTGTGATTAATATAATTCAATAAATAATTTTAAATTATTGTTATTTATGTGTTTATGTTGTTTTGATTTTAAACTTAATAAATTATATGATTTAAAATTTTAATGATCGTTATTATCCAGATCTTTTTTTGATATTATTTCATTTATCAGGATGATGGGACGTCCCGATCTTGTCCCGGTCCTATCCTGACTCTTAACGGGACGGGACGACTTTCGGGACGGGATGGGACACGGGACCAAAATTCAATCCCGATCTTTTTTTCGGGACGGGACATGGGACGAGGGTGTCCTAGTCCCGTCCCGTCCCGTGAACACCCCTACTAACCAGTCATGCCAAACGTTGAATTTATTACCATTTGTAAACTTTTGGTTTACGATAGCATATATTTTAATTGTATTAATAAATGTGTAATACAAGCCAGAGGAAAATGTAGGTAATTTTTCTAGTGTGTACTTTTTACTAGAAATTAAATTTGTAATAATAAGATATTCTTTATTTTCTTCATTTGCTGTCTCAATATGGTATCCCTTTCTACAGATATCCTTAAAACTCAATAAATTTCTACTAGACTTAGTAGAATAAAATACACCATCAATGTGTAATTTAGTTCCTCCAGGCAACAATATATTATCTCTTCTAGAGCCATCAATCCTCTTTATACTTCTGGATATGGTTTAAACATTGGCTTTTTGCTTTACCAAAGAAGAAAACTATTTTTTATTTTTGAGTATTGTATGGGTTGTTGCACTATCAACGAGACACATATCTCTATTATTGTTGTTGGTACCAATCAGATGGATACTCATTCTTCATTAAAAAGATATAAAAATATATAATTAAAACATAGAATACAAAAACTTTATTCATTGAAAAACAACATCATAAGTAAATTCTCTAAAAAAATTATAAGTAAATTATTTATTTCAATGCAAGAAAATTAAAATGACACTTAACTATAAAATTTAACAACATCAATATCTAAGAAATTTATTTTTGAACATTTTCATCCCCAATCAGGTGATCAATTTTTTCATTAGGATCGGCAAAGAAATTAACAACATCCAAATTAGAGCCAGTAATTAGGGCGGGTCAGGCTTATTCGCGCCGGGCTCAATTCGGGCTGGGCTTAAAGTATCCTACCTCTTCTAAAAAGCCCATATAGCCAAGCCTGGCCCTAACATCTTCGGTCTTCAGGCTTATTCGGCCTGGCTCAAATACCTAAAAATTTTTAAAAGTATTTTTTCTATATTTTTTGAACCAATTTTAATTTTTAAATAATTCTATTAAGTGTAAAATATTATCTTAATTATAAAAGAATAAAATAAAAAATAATTTATCAACTTTGTCCTTAAGTAGCTTTGTTATTATTTTGTTGTATGATGTATAATTTATTTATGAATGTTTCCTTTACTTGAAAATTAATGTCTTAGTTGTTTAAATATTGCTCTTATCATAGTCATATATAAATATTTATATATTTTAATTAAATTATATTATTTTAATTATGATTAAGTTTATCTTAATTCAATTATAGTTAGACTACTAACTTAAAATTATTATCCTGATTAGTTCAAATTTTTTAATAACTTTTAGGTAAATTGTACTTTTCATTTTTATGAATATAAAAAAAATTACCATCATTATATTATATAAAAAATTATTTAATTATGAGTAAAATATTATTTTTTGAAATCATTTTTCTTTAATTTTTTATATTGTTTAACTCTTACATACAAGGGATTCTTACTCTAGTTTACTCTTAATTTTTAACCAAATCTAGCATGGACAATAACCAAGTAATTATTGAAGAATATTATTCTATTTATTATGTTTATCTAGTAGTAGAGTCGGGAATTCGTACATGCCTAAATTTTATTTTTAAAATTATTTTTAATTTTATTTTTACTTTAAAATTAATTATCTTAATTTATAAAAAATATAAAAAATTTTTTTATATGCAAATTATTTATAGGACTCAAATTTTTTTTTAAAAAAATTGGGTCTTAAAATATTAAAATCAATATTAAAATATATTTTAAATATTATTTTGAGATATTTTATTGATTAAAAATAATAAAAATATGAAATATAACTATTTTTAATTTTTTTAAAAAATAACTACATTAAAACATTTATATATAGTATTTTGGTATAAAACGATATAAAATTTGAAGAATTAATTAATATTTATCATATTTTATATATTTTTTAAAAATTTATTTTTTATTCGGGTATTCGAGTTGCCTGAATAGGCTTGAACAATAAAAAATTTATATTTTTTTCGGGCGGGTTCGAGCTGGCCCGTCGGGCTTGGTTCAAATTATCGACTTGAATCCAAATGAGTAACATCCATGTCACCATAATCAAAATCACCTTCTTCAAAAGCAAAATGTGTTTCTATCTTTGTCTCTTTGTTTTTACTTTTACTTTTAAGCGATTCTTGGTAAAGATCAATCAAATGTTTTGGAGTACGATAGGTACGTGACCAATGACATTTACCACCACAATGGTAGCACAAATTTTCAGTATTATTATTATCCCCACTTATTCCTATCTTGTGTTTCTCTTTATTGTTTGTCCACTTCTAGTGGAAAAATGTACTACCATGACCATGACTACGGCCATAACCCCAAGTTGATTCATTTGGCACTGCATTTACTTCAGGAAATGGGGTCGAACCAGTTGGATGAGATTCATGATTTTTTATCAAAAGCTCATTATTTTGTTCAGTCACAAGAAAACAAGAAATCAATTCATAATATTTTTAAAACCTTTTTCACGACATTGCTGTTGTTGGAGCACGTTGGATGCATGAAATGTGGAGAATGTTTTTTCTAACATATTATCATCAGTGACTTTTTCTCCACATAATTTAAGTTGAGAACTAATTCTAAAAATTGTAGAATTATATTCACTCACAGATTTAAAATCTTTCAAACATAAATGCATCCAATTATTACGAGCTTATGGAAGAATTACAGTTTTTTGATGGTCATACCTTTCTTTTAAATTGTTCCAAAGAATAAGAGGGTCTTTTATAGCTAAATATTCAGTTTTCAACTCTTCATGTAAATGGTGACGAAGAAAGATCATGGCTTTGGCCTTATTTTGATTGGATGCTTGATTACCATCCTTGATTATGTCTCCAAGACCATTGGCATCTAGATGGATTTCCACATCTAGTATCCAAGATAGATAATTTTTCTCAGTAATGTCAAGAGCCACAAACTCAAGTTTTGAAAGATTCGACATATAGATACTATAATAAAAATATGATAAGAGTTGGATGATATTCAAGATTAAACAAGATTAAAAGGATCACATGGTTAGAAAATAGATCAAATCATATATGAACATAAAAATTGCCTTGCAATGAGAAACCTTGCTACAAAACCTGTAGATTACCAGAGCTCTTATGCTGATAATGTGTTATAAAATTAACAATTAGAAAATAAAGATATTGAGAGAAGAAATAGAGACAAGAGAATGAGAGAATTTCTTATGGATTATTATGTCCTTCAATACAAATTACATGCCCTATTTATAGACATAGTCTTACACATCAAAGGTTACACAAATGATAAAAGCAAATAAAGGGTAATCAACTCTCACGATGGTGGGAGTTTCATGGGAGGGCAATCAACTTTCATGATGGTGGGAGTTTCATAGGAAAAGATGAAGATAAAGAGGTGAAGAAGATGGACATCTACTATTCTTGTAATATTCATAACAATGAGTAATAAAATTATTATATTAATATGCTTAGAAGTAGATTAATTACTTGTTGGGTGTTGACCAAAAATAAAAATATATTACTTATTTGCTCAAAAAAATTATATAGTAGTGACATTTAAGTAATGGTACTTTCAAAAAATATCTCAAAAAAATGCTGTCAAAGCATTGCTAGCGTCATTAAACATTGATAGTGTCATCACTTTTCAATAAAAGTCATCATTGGCACCACTTTTAAAAAGGCATCACTATTATAAAAAGAATGTTTCACGCCGGTTAAAATCAACTTTTTAACACTGGTTTTAGAATTGGTGTGAAAACAATCAATAAGAAAAGTCTCAATTGTCAAAGTTAAAAAGGACTGGGCTATAAGAACTTCATATTGAGGACGATGAGTGAGAGAAGTAAGAGAGTGAGTGCGAGTGAGAAAGGGCATGGGCGTTCGATGGGCATAGAAGTCAAGCTGGAAGAGAAGGGTAACGAAGGTCTCTCTAAACGAGATGAAGACATGATTGCAAGGAATACTAGAAAATGATCACCAAAAGTAGAAATGGAGGAATAGGGGAGCGGATGTGATGATGCTCAGATGAAGGAAGCTAAAGAACCCAGGGTTGAAGAACAAGCTACGAAGATATACTAGTACAAAATATAAAATTTATACCCCCATATCTATATTGGTTATTGCGCCTATAGTGTAGAAATCAGAGGCGGTGGCAATTTCATAAATAAATTTTTTTTCACCAATATCTACATCGAATATACCTCTAAACCAGTATAGATACACATATCTACACCGGTTCCAATTATACCCGGTGTAGTTACATTAATATCTACACTGGTTCCTTATTAAACCGGTGTAGATATATTTAATAGTTATTTACTATATTATTTTTATTTTTTATTAACTTATCTACACCGGTTTCTAAAGAAACCGGTGTAGATGTCTTTATTTTTTAAAAAAAATAAATTTCTGAACCCATATCGACACTGGGTTGCTCTGTTAATCGGTGTAGATATTGCATTCTCTGCCTCTTCTGAACATCACTTTCATTTGGAAACTTTCATTTTTCAAAATATTCATCACTCACGCCGAGAGAGTTCATTGTCTTCTAACCCTTCTCGTTCAGGTTTTGTTTTCAAATCTCTGTTACTCTGATCTTCCTCCCACTTATTTCATTCCTTCGCTCTTCTTCCTTCAGCCTATGCTGTCATTTTACATCGTCGGTGGCTGTGGGTTGATTGCAGTTGGTGGAGATCGTTCCCTGTGACAAATTCTTCGAAACCCCTTTCCCTTCTCTGCTAAAATCTCTTGCAATTGTTCAAAATTTGCTTTCAATCTTCTCCTGTTGAAACACTAGGGCCGAGATGTCCTTCGCCGCTGGTGACTGGTTTGGTGTGGGTAGATAAAGCTTCATCCTTCCCCGTTCTTGGCTTGATCGTGAAATCCTCCCTCCTTTTCGTGTTGTTAGAGTTCTAAGGTCAGCAGCTTTGATCCTTTCTTTATTGTTGTGGATTAAGATTAATTATTTATTAGGTGCTTGCGTTATGTCTGAAATCTTGCTCATGTTGTGTTTGAAATTTTTCCCTTCTTTTCTCTGCTAATCCGTGTATAATGATAAATTATACTGCTAATTAATTTAATAACAAAGTTTTGAAGTGTACCATTCCTATGATTTGCATGGTTTTTCATTCTTGTTGCTTTCTTTTTCTGTATGACAATCCTCATTCCATTTTGGATGATTTGCTCTAGAATAAGATTGCAATATAATGTCAGACAAGTAGGTGTTTGAATTTTTTTAAAATACAAAACTATTTAAAATACAAGATGATTAGTTAAGAAGTAACCTGGGGTAATGTATTGATTATTTGTTCTAATCATCTGGGGGCTTGGCCAAATTGCTATTTTTGTATTTTCATTGGAACTAAACTAGGTATTTTTACTTGATTTTGAATTTAAAGGAATTGGGTTGTGCGTATATAAATTTTATTAGGCTAGTTTATTTCCTGTGAATTAAATTGTTGTGGTGACATCATTACTAATTTATTTTTTATATGCTGGTGGAGTGCTGATAGAGGCCTAAGGCCATTAGGCATTGCATGTGACTTTATTTTATTTAAATGATATTATTTTTTCCTTATATTTTTAATTGTAAATTTATTGGAAAGTTCAACTTTTAGGGGAGACTCTGCCAAATTTTTTTTAAAATTATTGTTTTATCCCTCCTTCTTTATAGAAAGGGCCAAAAATATAAAGTTGGCTTCTTTTTGTCCCTACTTATTAGATAGCAGGTAGGCCTGTGCAGGATGCCCATAAGCCCGAGATGCCCGGCTCGACCCGAGCAGAATATGCCCAACCCGGGCCCTAAAAAAATTGCCCAATACTGTTTGGGCATGGTCGGGCTGAGCCCGATCTTCGGGTTGGGTAGGGTTTAGGGCTGGGGTATCCAACCAATTGACCCTGCCCGGCCCGAGATATAATATATTTTTTTATAAAAATAATAATATAGGATGTAATTTGTTAACTTGATGGGGACATAAATGGTAGTTCTTTTTTTTTAGATGCCTTGATGATCAAGTTTGTAAACCTTAGGTTAAATATTTTTATATTCCTTAGAATTTGGAATTGGACAGCACTTGTGACTTGCATGAAAAATTCCTTCCATATTTGCTTTGCCATTAAGTTTTTTGATGACACCATAATATTTTTGCTAGTGATATTTAACAATCTGTTACTTTTAAAATAAGAGCTTGAAGTGATTTATTGATGGAAATAATTAATTTGCTACAGTGTATTTCAGATTTGTGTGGATGGTTCTGATTTTTTATTTCGATAGGGCAAGGTTGGAGACTCTGCCCGAGGTGCCCGATCCCTGCCCGACCCTACCCGCCCGGCCCCTCCAAAGTCGGGCATCTTTCGGGTAGGGCCGGGCTTTGGGCATAGTTTTTTTGCCCGAAGACATTTAGGGCAGGGCATCGGGTTAATGGGCTGCCCTACCCAACCCTGCCTATGCACAGCCCTAATAGGAGGGAAGTCAACTCTAAAAAATATTCTCAAAAGATTGAAAATTTCCAAATTAAATTAGAAATTATTGTGTTAGCATGCTTCTTTCTTATTTTTTTAATATATAACTCTTCATCTGGCCCTATCATAATGGATTCAGTAATAATCCATGAACTTTGTCGTGTTTTAGGAAGACAAATTAAACATGGATCATAGTTGGATAGATGCCAAATGAACGAGCGCAGAGTATGGTAATGGGGTTAAGGGGTTTTTGGAATTTGCTCAAAGCAATGCTGAAGATGATAGTGGGAGGTTTTATTGTCCTTGTAGGGACTGTTTGAATGAGAGGTGGCTAAATGTAGATAAGATATACGAACATTTAATTTGTGAGGGGTTTCTCAAAAGTTATAGAGTATGGATATGGCATGGTGAAAGATTGAATATACCGATGCCGAGTACATCTCAATCGCGGTATGTTGATGTTGTTGTTGATGATGATGTGGATGATATGGTTGATTGATTAGAGGACATGATTTGTGACGTGGGTAAAGTGGCTTTTGAGCAATCCCAAGCATACAATAATATGTACAGTGATACAGAGACACCTTTATATCCAGGGTGTGAGGAATTTAGTTTGTTACTATAAGGAAAAGAAAATTTTATGCCCACTGGGCATGGAGTTTAAGAAAATACACATATGCTCAAATGACTGCATATTGTACAGGAGAGAGCATAAAGAGGAGCAAAAGTGTCCTGTATGTGAAACACCAAGGTATAAAGAAAACAAAGCTCCTACAAAGGTGTTATGGTATCTTCCAATCATTCCAAAGTTTAAACGATTGTTTGCTAATGAAAAGGATGCGAAGATCTAAGATGGCATGTGGATGACGGGATTTCAGATGGAAAGCTTTGACATCCAACCGATTCGAAACAATGGAAGAAAATTGACACTTTGTTTCCTAAGTTTGGCAGTGATCCAAGGAACCTCAAGCTTGGACTTAGTATAGATGGCATGAATCCTTACAGCAGCCTTAGCAGCATACATAGTTCATAGCCTGTTTTGTTAGTGATTTACAACTTATCTCCCATGTTATGCATGCAATGCAAGTATATCATGTGTCTATGTTCATTTCGGGACCAAAACAACCAGGAAATGACATTGATGTTTACCTAAGACCCTTGGTCGAAGACTTGAAAAAGCTGTAGGAAGTAGGTATGGATGTGTTCGACACGAATCGAAAGGAGGTATTCAAGTTGCATGCGATGATCTTTTACACCATAAATGACTTTCCTGCATATGAAAATTTGTCAGGCTATAGTATTAAGGGGCATAAAGCATGTCTGTTTTGTGAAGCGGGCACATGCTATTATCAACTTCATCATAGAAAGAAGATAGTCTATCTTGGCCATAGGAGGTTTCTTGAAAAGGACCACCATTATCGTAGAATGGGGAAAGCTTTCTATGGTGGTCAAGAGCATGGAACTGCCCCAAAGCCATTGACAGGGGAGCAAGTTTATGAATTGATGAAAGATATCAATGTTACATTTGGCAAGACTATAAAGAATAGTGAAAAAAGTATATGGAAAAAAAGATCTATCTTCTTTGAGCTTCCACATTGGCGCTATCTTGATGTGAGACATTGTATTGATGTCATGTATGTGGAGAAGAACGTGTGTGATAGTATTGTTGGAATACTTCTTGATATACCAAGCAAGTCCAAGGACGATGTGAAGGCAAGATTGGATTTGGTGGACATGAAAATTAAAGAAGACTTACATCCAAGGTTGGTTGGTAAGAGGACTTACTGTCCTCCGGCTGAACATACTTTGTGCAAGGATGAGAAAAGAAGCCTTTGTCAGTGCTTACACAACATGAAAGTTCCTTCAGGGTATTCTTCAAATTTTAAAAAGCTCATGTCGATAAAAGATTTAAAATTAGTAGGTCTCAAGTCTCATGATTGTCATGTTTTAATGCAACAACTATTACTAGTAGCTATTCGAGGTTTCTGGAAAGATGAATTGAGAGATGTCATAACTAGGATTTACTTTTTCTTCAATGCTATATGCCGTAAAGTCCATGAGCCTGAAGAATTGGATGAATTAAAAAATGAAGCATATCTTATCTTATGCCAACTTGAAAAGCTCTTTCTTCCATCATTTTTTGACATTATGATACATCAAATTGTTCACCTAGTGGGGGAGATAAAATTGTGTAGCCCTGTGCATTTACGATAGATGTATCCAATTGAAAGAACAATGAAAGCTCTAAAAGGATATGTGAAGAGTCCACACCGTCCTGAAGCATCCATTATGCAAAAATATGTCTCTGAAGAAGCAGCAGAACTTTCCCAAGATTATTTAAACAATGTACGACCAATTGGGTTTAGACAATATGATGTCAAAGATCATAGACATGGCATTTCTATGAAGACCGCTGATCCTCATGAATTGCAACAAGCACACTTACATATCTTGAATAATGTTGATCAAGTTCAAGACTATATAGATGTGCATAAAGAACTTGTGAGGAAGCAAAACAGTCGAATTAGGATAACTGAGCAAAGATTAATTAGAGAGCATAACAATACTTTTGCAAAGTGGTTTAAGCAAAAGGTTGAAAAGGAAGATTGTGTTTCTGATATTGTTAAGGGGCTGGCACAAAGTCCTGAGTGTGATGTTATATACTGGACTACATTTGAGGTTAATGGGTATTTGTTCTATATGAAGTCTCTAGACAATAGGAGTAATGTATAGAACAGTGGTGTTACATTAATGGCCTCAGGCATGCACTTCTCCAGCTCGAAGACCAAAATCCTTTATTCGCATCCATGCCTTATTACGGGGTTATTAAAGAGATTTGGGAGGTTGACTATATTAAATTTAAAATCCCTATTTTCAAATGCAAGTGGGTTGATGTTAAAAATGGTTTTCATCAAGATAGGATGGGATTTACATTAGTCAACTTAAATACTTTAAGTTTTGGCGATGAACCTTTTATTATGGCAGACCAAGCGAAACAAGTGTTTTATGTTACAGATCTGAGAAGTAAAACATGGTCAGTAGTTCTTGAAGGAAAAAGAGAGGTTAATATTGATGAGAAGGATTGTTCAGATTTCAATATTTCTGAGACTCCTTCTTTCTCGATAGGCTTGCCTGTATTGAATATAGAAGATGAATTGGATGACGAATATGGTACGAGAAATGATTATCACGAAGGGATATGGGAGAATATTGCTATTTAAAAATATGTTAAAAGTTAGTTATTTATTTACAACATGTATGATTTATTAAATTGGTTATTTATTGTGTTTTATTCATATTAGAACATGCTTTATTTATTAGTTATATCACTGATGATTTTTACTTATTGTCTAAACAGGAACATGGAGGATCAGAGTGTTAATCAAGTCTACCCCGATCGTGTCTACCAGTGGTGATGACTGTGTGATTGTTAGTCCTCAAACTGCAGGTAGTAGCCAATCTACATGATCCAGGAGGCCTAGAAGTGGCACGCGATTAAGAGAGTTAGCTTTAAGTCGGAGCAGAGGCGAGAAGATTTCGATCTAATTTGATAACAATTGGAAGCCAATCGGGCCTAATGGGGCTAAGTTTACTAGTTTTTTAGGCCTCCAAGCTCGTAGCAAGCCAAGTATATTGGCACCCACATGGGACGATGTCCCAGAACGAGTGAAGGAACAGATATGGGAAGCCATCAATGTATGATAAATGTGCTTTTATCACTTGTTATCATTATTTGTTACTGATTATTATGACTATATCACTAACTATTGCAATGACATGTATTGTAGGTTACATACGATGTCCCCATGAATATAGACTTTAAGCATAAGTTGATGACTTGGGCCTGTGATCGTTGGAGGGGTTTCAAGACATCACTAGTTAAGAGATTTGTGCATATTGAGGTGCTAGAAGGACAGCCATGGCCTAATCCTTGTACCCCATACACATTTCTCGATGCAGCTACTTTTGAAGAATTCGTTAGGCTTCGGACTATGCCAGATGCTCTAGTGAGTTAGATTATTTTAAATTTTTTTGTTTATTTTAGTTATATATCATTGTCTTTATTAGATAATGAATATTTTGTAATTCTAATTCACAGGAAAAGAGGAGAAAGGCATAAAAAGTTGGAAGGAAGAACAATTGCCCCCAAACAAAGTCTCGTGGAGGTTATGTGTTGGCCGATAAGGAATTGATAGATGCCAAGAGGAGGAAGAGAGAAGAACAAGCTCAATCAGATCCTTCTATTCTACTGTCTCCACCATCTCTAATACGCCGCGATGAGAGATGGATTTATGCCCACAAGAAGAAGGACAGGTCCTTTTCAAGTGAGTATGCTCGTGAGGTCGCTCAGAAAATTGTAAGTACAATTGTCATTTGTAATCTTATTTTAAATATCAAATATTACTAATTAATTATTATTTATATGTTACAGGATGAGCTTAAACAGAAGCAATTCGAGGGATCATTCATCCCAGAGGGAAGAAATGATATCCTGGCTGTTGCTACAGGAAAAGGAGAGCATCCTAGATGTGTTTAGGGATTTGGATTAAGGGTGAGTATAAGAGATGTATTTGGACCACCTCAAAAATGCCATTCTTCAGGACTCGTGACTAGGGAGGAGTTGGATATGATGTTAGCTCAATCAAGGGCTGAGGCTGAGGCTACTCTTGAAGCTAGGCTACAAAAGATGAAGGAAGAAATGATAATGATGATGAGCTCAACCAAGGAGCCAAGTGGCCCACAGATTCACTCCCCTACTTGTCATCCGAGTACTAAAGGGAGCAATATTGTTCCACTTCCTTCAAAGGATGACCCTGCTCCAGAGGGTGAACTATGCTACTTGTATATGGAGGATCCAGAAAGACGCTTAGTAGCACACGGTTACATCCACGAGGGGTCAAAATGCCACTTTCAGGAAGTTCAAGAAGATGTTGTCAAGGTCACTGTTGAAGAGGCAAAAATCGATGATGCTTCTGTCCCATTCCCCACTGATGAGATCAAGACAGTGAAAGATGCCAAGGGCACTTTTTGCTTATGGCCAAAAAGACTTGTTGGGAAGCCTCAAGATCCGGTAACAAATTTTATTAATTAATTGTAATGAATTCTTTATATTTAAGAATGTGTTACTAATTTTTTTATTTAACAGGAAACTCCATCGTCCTATAAAGTAGGTTAAAAGCCACAATTGTTCAAGCTAAGCCTATGGGATAGATTTGTATTGATGGCATATGGTGGATCATTTCCGGTGTTTTAAAGCGAATCCTGATCTTGCTGGCTTAAACAACTATGAAATCTTTGTTGAGAATGAGGACCTCCGTCAGATTCTCATTGATACTGACCTAACCATGGCGAACATCTAAATTGGGATGATGTAAGTGTCTTCTTGTAAATTTAAATGAAATTAAACAATTCAGCTTTTCAAACTAACTTGTTTAATTTTTGTAGGTTTTTGCATCAATTGCTAGTTTCCTCGAGTAAAGACAAACAACACGAATTTCTTTGCCCACATTACACTAATGATAAAGAGACACCAAAGAGGTAAAGGAGGCATATATGAACCAGAGGCTGAGTGAAGGCAGAAAGGAGTGTTATTTTTCCATGTTTCTTAATCTGTAAGTAAATATATTTGAATTTATTCATAATGGTATCGAATATTTACTTAAATGACTTTTTTTACAGTACACACTGGCAATTGATAGTGTTTTCGATGAAGAGCAATTCTATAATCTTTTTATGCTCTTTGCATCGTAAACTCAATCCGGCAATGAAGAAATCTTGCGAGCAGTAAGTGTGCTTAAGGAGTCTTATAATAAAATTTTTTAGTGATTAAGTTACTAACTATGTCATGTTAATGATAGGGCTATGAGGATTGGCCAGCAAGTCTGATTGGGCAAGGCCCCACATGATGTCAAGGATCCTACATGGATAACACCAAAGGTAACAAGTTATACATGTTTTTATTTTATGTAATTTTGATGATAGAGCCTTCTTTCAGTATAACTATGACAATATTGTGTTATTCCATAGAGCCGTCGGCAACCCCTATTAATTTGTGCGGCTTTTATGTGTTGAGACATGCATACAATATCATCACCGCTGGCTTGACTAAGTTCACTGAGGAGGTAAATGTAATTTTAGATATTATTTATTTTTTCTTCTAATATAATTACTGATTTAATTCCCTTATCCCTAATCTTTTCAGATGTTCAATGATCCATCTCCATTTCCGGATTCAGAGATCCATCAAATAAGGCAACATTGGGGACTCTTCATGTTCGATCTTTGTAATAATCATCCTTTGGAAGAGTGAACTGTGTAGTTGTAAACATTAGTAAATATAGTTGTGTGTGTAGGATTACTTAGTTGACAATTTATGTTTCATGTGTTTGGAATTGTACATAATTTTAAATTCATTTGATTTCAACAATATATGATTGTCTGGTTGGCTGATTGTTATTTGGCTATTATATGTTTGATTAATGCAGGATTTAAATTGTAGCCTATAATGGTTAGGGTAAATGAAAAAAATGGGAGAATTTTTACTTAGAAAACAAATATCTACACCGGTTATAGATATAACAAGTGTAGATATATTATTATCTACATTGGTTCAATGAATAACCGGTGTAGATAATAATATATCTACACCTGTTATAACAATAACCAGTGTAGATATATAGGTTATCTACACCAATTTAGGCAACGATCGGTGTAGATATATGATTATCTACACCTGTTATATCCAGAACCGGTGTAGATATCAACTTTTAAAAAAATTACATATATATTCATAATTAATGTTATCTACACCAAATTTATAACCGGTGTAGATATATCCGTTAACTACACCAGTTAAATAACCGGTGTAGATAACTTCATAATATCTACACCGGTCTTATCTACACCAGTTACTAAACTGGTATAGATAAGCTATTTTAACCGGTGTAGATTTATCTGTGTGTACTAGTGCACAAAAGGCAAAGAACATGCTAAAACCCAAATCTCTTATAAAGAGAAGCTACTCAGGGAAGAAAAACCAGAATGTTGAGAAAGGATATGATGAACTGATGAAGGAGTGGCTGCAAGAGGAGCAACAGATGATCCCAAAGCTCACGGAAGATCAAAAAGCTATACTGGATAATTTACCGTAGATTAATATATCTAATGAGATCCTGAAGAAGTTATGTATGCCATAGAAGGATGCTGTGATAGTTACAGTATTGGGAAGAAGCATGATGTTGAAGGTGATGCGTGAGAAGATTGAGTGGATTTTGAAATCGTCGAACTTTAAACTCATTGACCTGCCAAATAATTATTTTGCCTTTGGATCAGAAGATAAAGCTCTGAGCCAGAAACTACTTTTTGAAGGCCCATGGCTTATCCAAGGCCATTACCTTGTAGTACAAAGATGGTCTCCAAATTTCAACCCCTATAGCAACTCGGTGGGAAAAATAGCTGTATGGGCGAGGGTCCCTACGCTGCCAATGCATTGTTTCTTTGAAGAACTAATGCTAGAATTAGGTAACATGTGTGGGAAGGCGCTGAAGGTTGATATGAACACCTTAGCCTACTGTAAGAACAGGGGAACTACGGCGGAGAGAGGACGTTTTGCTAGAGTTAGCGTTGAGTTGGATTTAAATCAACGTCTAAAATCCAAATTTGTTATCAGAAATAGAATTTACAGAGTTGAGTATGAAAGTGTAGATGTAGTATGCTTCCATTGTGGAAAGTACGGTCATAGAAAGGAAGAGTGCTCCCTCTTGCAACAAGAAAAATCTCAGGAACAAGGCTCACCGAAAAAGATGGAAGGTCAACCGAAGATGGCAGGAAACCAAAAAGCTGATCAACCACTTGTCAATGACCCTCTCGTTACTCTTGAGGAGGACCTAGGAGGACGGATGCTAGCTAAAAGGACTTTCAAACAACGGTACTGAAAATGGATAATACAGGGCCAAAACAGACTACACAACCTATGAGGTTAATAAATTCTTCCTCAATTCCTTTCATAATATCTATGACAAAATTATTATATTAGTATGCTTAGAAGTAGATTAATTACCTGTTGGGTGCTGACCAAAAATAAAAATAGATTACTTATTTGCTTAAAAAAATTATACAGTAGTGACATTTATGCAATGGTACTTTCAAAAAGTACCTCAAAAAATATGCTGTCGAAGCATTGCCAATGCCATTAAACATTGATAGCGTCAGCACTTTTCAATAAAAGTCATCATTGGCACCACTATTAAAAAGGTATCACTATTACAGAAAGAACGTTTCACGCTGGTTAAAATTAACTATTTCACACTTGTTCTAGAACTGGTGTGAAAACAATCAATAAAAAAAGTGTCAATAGTTGAAGTTGAAAATGACTGCATTGAAATCTCATTTTAATAAAAAAAAAAAAATATTTAATGCACTTTTAATGCTGGTTATGTACATAGCCAGTGTGAAAAGTGGACATTTAACGTTGATTATGATCATATATAACAAGTGTTAAAAGTGTACACATTTCACACTGGTATGAATATAACTAGTATGGAAAGTTATGGTTTTTTTTTTAAATCATGTTTATTTTTCTACTCAACCTTCATATTTACAGAAAATAACTTAGAAGTATAGTGAACAGCCAGCCAGAAACTAAAAACCAATCTACTACAACGCATATTTCAACATTTATAATCAAATAACTACAAAACTAATAAAGGTTACAATGAGCAGGATTTTTTAACACCACAAAATGGAAAATTGAACTCACAATTTCACGAGTTCTAAAAAGTAGCTTGCCCATTGAAATCGAATGCCTCTTAATTGCTCATCAGTAAATGGATTGGTTCGAACATCTGTTCGTTAAAAACAGAACAAAACATCAACTCTGTCTACAAACAAAATAAATAAATAAAACATTCTGGTCAAAAATATAATTTTACCTCTTCAGAAAACTCTGTTTTGCCTGAGGTGATGATGTTGATCAAGTGTATTATTACACAGTATCCACATGCATTACTTCCCTTCGGTTGTTTATGACTCTGTTGACAAGAACATATAATCAGTATTAAATCAAATGAATAAAATTGATATTATAGCTAGGTCGATAAGGTCATAATCAATGTAGCTGCTAACTTTAAGGCATAACCAAGTCCTTTCCTTTAGTAGGGGAGTTTTCCTTTTCTCTTTATGGTTTGGTAAGTTACCATAATCCTGTAATAAAAAACATGCATGGAATTATACACATATATTATAAAAACTTACCAAGCATAAAGTAAAAGAATATTACGAGTTCAATGCATTCTTCATATCCTTTACCAGTTTATAGTGGCTGGATCACAAAACCACGATGACGTTCTTTTTTGGGCAAATAATCACCAATTGCCAATGGTCTTTGCAAAGTAGTATATAAATTATGCGCAGATTTACAGAATGTGTGCGTATATATATATAATTAATTAAGTTAAAAACTTTTTCTTACGAGTTAAGGTATGGTGCAAAGTAACACTCATGCTTGCTTTCACGTAGCCTTTCCCCAAGGTAGATGCACAAGTTTTAGGGTGTATTTGGTTCAATAGAAGAGAAGGAGAGGAGAGGGGAGGGAAGGGTTTTAATGTTACCTTGTTTGGTTTTATTAGAGGGGAGAGGAGGGAGGGGTTTTTAATAATCCTTTGTTTGGCTTAGGAGGGGAGGTAATAATTAATTTACTATTATATCCCTATACATTAGTTTAAAATTTTTTAATTTTTTCTTGTAGAAAATAATTTTACACCTGAATTTAAATTACATGATTTTTTAAAAATTCACTCTCATACTATCATATTGTTAATATATGAAAAGAAATTAACCCAATAATTATAATTATAACAATTTGTTATAAGAAATACATAACTAAATATATAATAAAATATGATAAAATGTAACTTTTTTAAAAAAATCCAATGAGGTCAGTTGAGATTTGGGAGTGAAGCACAATCTAATATGAAAGAAAGTTTTTTAAGTTATGGGTATATTTAGAATATTAAAAAATAAACAAGGGCAAAATAGAAAAAAAATAGCTCCCTTTCAAAATTAAGGTGTTTGCAGGGGAGCAATATGAGGGGAAGGGAAGGGTTATTTTATTTTCCCTCCCCTCCAAAATTTCTTAACCAAATGAGGATAGGGGAGTTCCCTCCAAAACCTCCCAACCAAACACACCCTTAATTTATTTGGCAGGTTGTTAATAAAATAGCAAAATATGCAGTAGCATGAATTGGACTTGGACCTGAATAAATAATCAGCTAGAATTGGGAGCATAAGATGGACCTACCAAGATTGTTATCACATATTCAAACACACAATAATGCCACACGCAAACGAAAATCCTGTAGAAATTTTTTTTTGCACCTTTATTTAAATTGCATAATTTTTTAAAAATTCACTCTCATACTATCATGTGGTTAATATATGAAAAGAAATTAACCCAATAATTATAATTATAACAATTTGTTATAAGAAATACATAACTAAATATATAATAAAATATGATAAAATGTAACTTTTTTAAAAATATCCAATGTGGGCAGTTGAGATTTGGGAGTGAAGCACAATCTGATATGAAAGAGAGTTTTTTAAGTCATGGATATATTTAGAATATTAAAAAATAAATAAGGGTAAAATAGTAAAAAAATAGCTCCCTTTCAAAAATATCAATTTGCAGGGGAGTAATATGAGGGGAAGGGAAGGGTTATTTTATTTTCCCTCCCCTCCAAAATTTCTTAACCAAATGAGGAGAGGGGAGTTCCTCTAAAACTTCTCAACCAAACACACCCTTAATTTCTTTGGCAGGTTGTTAATAAAACAGCAAAGTATGCAGTAGCATGAATTGGACTTGGACCTGAATAAATAATCAGCTGGAATTGGGAGCATAAGATGGACCTACCAAGATTGTTATCACATATTCAAACACACAATAATGCCACACGCAAACGAAAATCCTGTAGAAATTTTTTTTTTGCACCTTTATTTAAATTGTATGATTTTTTAAAAATTTACTCTCATACTATCATATTGTTAATATATGAAAAAAAATTAACCCAATAATTATAACGATAACAATTTGTTATAAGAAATATATAACTAAATATATAATAAAATATGACAAAATATAATTTTTTAAAAAAAAATCCAATGAGGTCAATTGAGGTTTGGGAGTAAAGCACAATCTAATATGAAAGAGAGTTTTTTAAATTATGGGTATATTTAGAATATTGAAAAATAAATAAAGGCAAAATAGTAAAAAAATAGCTCCCTTTCAAAAAACACCAATTTGCAGGGGAGCAATATGAGGGAAAGGAAAGGGTTATTTTATTTTCCCTGCCCTCCAAAATTTCTTAACCAAATGAGAGGAGAGTTCTCTCTAAAATCTTCCAAACAAACCCACTCTAATTTTTTCGGCAGGTTGTTAATAAAACAGCAAAGTATGTAGTAGCATGAATTGGACTTGGACCTAAATAAATAATCAGTTGGAATAGAGAGCATAAGATGGACCTACCAAGATTGTTATCACATATTCAAACACACAATAATGCCACACGCAAACGAAAATCCTATAGAAAAAAATTTTGCACCTTTTATTTAAATTGCATGATTTTTTAAAAATTCACTCTCATACTATCATATTGTTATTATATGAAAAAAAAATTAACCCAATAATTATAACGATAACAATTTGTTATAAGAAATGTATAACTAAATATATAATAAAATATGATAAAATGTAACTTTTTTTAAAAAAATTCAATGAGGTCAATTGAGGTTTGGGAGTGAAGCACAATCTAATATGAAAGAGAGTTTTTTAAGTTATGGGTATATTTAGAATATTAAAAAATAAATAAGGGTAAAATAGTAAAAAAAATAGCTCCCTTTCAAAAAACACCAATTTGCAGGGGAGCAATATGAGGGGAAGGGAAGGGTTATTTTATTTTCCCTCCCCTCCAAAATTTCTTAATCAAATGAGGAGAGGGGAGTTCCCTCCAAAACCTTCTAATCAAATACACCCTTAGTTTCTTCAGTAGGTTGTTAATAAAATAGCAAAGTATGTAGTAGCATGAATTGGACTTGAACCTAAATAAATAATCACACTAGTACAAAAAAGATTTTTTACAGCGGTTAAAAATGACTTTTAATAGCGATTAAAGAGGCGATATTGTTCCAGGGGGTGTAGAAAGTCTCTCTTTTTATATCGGTTATAAACCCGATGTAAAAATTTAATTTTTAGATCGGTTATAAAGTCGATGTTGAAAATTATATACAAGAAAATAAAAAAAATTTACTTTAACTTTTAACACTGGTTGGGCTCCCAACTGGTGTATAAAGTATACTTTTTACACCGGTTATTACCATAATCGATGTAAAAAATATTATATTCTATAATGGTTATGGTAATAACCGGTGTAAAAAATATTTTTTTATACCATATTTATTTTATTGATTTTACCCATTCCTGTGCATAAAAATTGCCAAATCAGACAGCTCAATTAATTTACAATTGTTTATCAAATATTTATCAACTATACAAAGCTATTTAACTATTAAAAAAACTAATAATTGTCTAAATTGTCAAAATTGTCATTCCTATGCATAAAAATTGCCAAATGAGACAGCTCAATTCATTTACAATTGTTTATCAAGTATTTATCAACTATACCAAACTATTTAACTATTAGAAAAACTAATAATTGTCTAAATTGTGTTAACTATCAAAATTAAAATATGTCTAAAAGTAACAAAAAACTTCACAAGTTCTCCACAAAATAGGTTGCCCAACGTATTCGGATGTCTTCAATTTCAGCTTTAGAAAATGCATCCGAATTGTCAAACATCTAAAATTTAATTCACAAAATAGGCATATTAATCAATCTCAAATAACATAATAAAATAAAACTTTTAAAAATATATTTACCTCTTTTGTAAATTTGGTCATGCCTAATGTGATAATATTGAGCATGTGTCTCATGACATATAGACCGCACAAGTTCGTCCTCACCGGTTGTCTATGACTCTGTATAAGAACAAATCATAAAAAATTGGTAAGAAATCTTAATAATTGAACATATTAATAAAGTATAGCATCACCTTTGGCTCAATCCATGTGGGATCCTTGAGCTCATGTCCATGCTTTTGTAAGACTACATTTTGATATGTTCTCATTACCCTATGATCAAAATTACCAAGTTAGTAAAATATTCAAAAAATTAAATTAAATAGTTTAGTAAAAGTATTCTTACAAGTCTATCGTCTTCTTCATTTCTTTCCCAAGTTTGTAATGGAGGGAGCATAAAAAGATGACAATGTTGCTCTTCATTGAAATAATAAATAACTGCCAATGGTCCCTGCTAAATATGATACAAGTTAAAGTAAATCCATATTGAAAAACTATTAATTATAAATTGATCCTTACAAGTGCACATATGGAGCCATAAAAACGTCCTTTTTGACTTCACATATTCTCTGTTGGAGGTACGCGGCCCTTAACTCTGGAGTATTACCTTTCTCTATCATATGATGAGGGCAAAGGAATCCAAACTTATCACCTTTGCCCGATGTAATGCACAAATGATGAAGATACATATAACAATGCAATTATATTAGTTTACTAAACTTGATGATTAAGTTTACTTACAACAATGCAATTATATTAAAGAAAAATATACTTACATCATAAATAGTTTAATGTGTGGTGAGGTAAGCTGATTATTCAACAGAAGTCGAACCAAATCTTCCCGTTCAATTGTCACTATCATGTCTTTCTTACCCACACAACCTTCAGATCCATTTCTAAACTCTTGAATTCGAATGATAAATCGTACGCCATTAAGATCATTCGCTGATACGGAGTTAATGAGGGTTGTGGAAGTTTTAGGAGATTCGGCGAGGAAAGCTTCTACATAATAAAAAGGCAATAAATAGTTAGGAAGTTGCTACATAATAAAAATTCATAAAATTTTGTACCACAGCTTGAACCAGATTCACAAGTCTCTTGGGCCATAGGATAAAATTGCCAATAGCTTCAACCATAGTCTTCACCTCATCAGTAGGGAATGGAACCAAAGCATCTGGCACTTTTGGATCTACAACCACCACTCTTACTTGATCATCTTGAATTTGCTTATGGTGGATAGTTGACCCCAAGCTGTAGATGCTACCAAGAGCAACCAAGCATTTATCAAGATCTTCTAGAAATATCTCACATGATTCACCGATTTTGTCACCAGAAGGACCCTCTGACACATGCTCAAGAACATTACTCCCTTTTGTACTATGAAATGCAGGAGACGTATGAACTGGTTCAGCAGTTGTCTCCTGTCGTGAGCTCATCATGCTCATCATCTCCTCCTTCATTTGCTCTTTCATTTGTAGAAACCGAGCTGCAAATGAAGCTTCAAACTCATCCTTAGTCTGCTGCTTCATAGTGGATATCAATGCATCAAGCTCTTCTCTAGTCACTACACTTCCTGAATTAGGACGTGCAGGTGCTCCAAAGTAGTCCTTAATGCCCACACCATATCCAACGCCCTTCACACGACCCGAATGCTCTGGCTTACCTGTAGCAACAGTTAAGATATCATTTCTACCCTCTGGAATGAAGCTTTCTTAGGCTTGTTGCTCCTTAAGAGCATCCTATAATATAAAAATAATAATATTAATTAATAATATATACAATTGTATAGAAATTTAAAGGGACAAGGAATAATAATTTTACTTACAATCCTTTCGGCAATCTCCCATGCTGTCTCACTTGTATAGCCTCCTTTCTTGTACTGATGTCCATTGTAATGACCCAAAATATAAGTTAAATGATTTTTTTTCCTACTAAGATTTTATTTAATTATTTTAGTTTATAGCACATGAGGAGTATTGGCTTAGTAAAATGTATACTGATTACTCATATAGAGATGGAGTTCAAAACGTTCATAGGCCAAATGTTAGTTTTATTTCCTTTATATGGAGGAAGTATTAAAGTGCTCTTACTCCTAGTTCAAAAAAAAAATTTAAAGAAAAGTACAACATCAATAATAAAAATTCAGTTGGATTTGTTTTGTATTTTTTCAAAAAATTTGGTTTTGTTTTGTAATTTTTCCCATGGATTTTTTTTATTCAAATTCTTCCATCTCTTAGTCGGTGATACACACAGAAAGAGAGAGAGAGCTCGCAATTCTTCCTCTGTTTTTTTTTTATCTTTTCCTTTCCTGCTGCACTTTCATAAAACCTCACCGTTAGTGTGCTCGTTTCTTCACCGCCGACAACTCTCCATCCTTTTCCTCTTCTGTTCACTCGTTTCTGTTGTGTGGAGTAGCTACATCTCTTCCTCGTTCCAACTCTGTTTTGTGGATGACAGACTTTCATGCGTGCGTGCTCATCTCTGTTCTTTTCTTTTCCTCAACAGTTGGACGTCCGTATGTGCGTGCATAGTAAGCTCAATCTCTCCTTTTTCTGATATGAAATTTCTGTTTCTCTTCTCTCTATTCACGTTATTTACAGCAGTGAGGTTGAGTCAATAAATACTCCTCCTCTGTCATCGACCTTTACTGTGTGTTCAAGGGAAGTAAGTGGTTTCAGATCTCCTAGCTTCACCGTCAGTCTTCGAGCTTTGCTGTTAAATTTCACAGCTGAAAGGTTGAATCTTCTTCCCTATTTCTGCTGTGTGTCGTGGCTGTACATGTTTAGTTTCTAATTATTCTTCCTCCTCTATAGCTGGCATCGTGTGTGTGTGTGTGGGGTAAGCCTGATTTCTTCCCTCTTCTAGTTGATGGTTCTATTCTTTTCTTCAATTTTCTGTTGCAAGTTGTGTGTGGGGTTAAGGTGTTGTTTTGTTTGATATTATCCACCAACTTATTTTGTTGATTAAGCTGAATGTTTGATGATAAAATTAACAGGGAAAGTTGATTAAATGATTGGATGATTATTGTGAGTTGAATTTTGGTACTTCATTAATATTAAGAAGACATAAATGAATGGGAAAATTTATCTTGCTCTTGTTGGGTTATAGTTGAGTTATGAATTTGATAAGGAAATGGTTGGTTGCATGGGTGTAATTGAGATATTATTTGGGATCAAGTAATATACCATCAATGCGCTGAAAGAATTATTTGGCTAGTGAAATTAAGAGTGTAGAGAGAATTTATTTGGGATAAAGAGAATTTTGTTAGTTGTTAGAAATTGAGATGTTGGATATCATCTTACTTATATTAAGGAAATAATAAATAATTAATTTTATGATTGTGATTTACTTGTTAGGAAATTAATGATATCATTGAAATTAAGATGAGAGGTGGAAATGAACGAGCTTTAAAGTATCAAAGCTGGAGAAAGGATTATATAATATGTTTGTATTATATTTATTAAGTATAAAGGAAGTACAAGGATGGTTGATAGGGTTTATTATGATTTATGAGTGAAAATAGATCACAAGAAAATATGGAGATAAATTGAGAATTGTCAAATGGTTTAACTAAATTAAGTGTACTCGGAACATGGTGGATTAGAGTATTATTTTTAAATATTATTTGGATTGAATATAACTGCCTACTAATTGCTTGAAAAAAAAACACATAACAAGAAGAAGAAAAGAGAGAGAGAGAAATTAAATTAAAGTACTTGATAAATAATTTTTTATTATGGTTTGTTTGTCAGGAAATTAAGGGCATTATTAAAATTAAAGTGCAAAGTTAAGAGAGGCAGATTTTAGAATTCATGAGAATCTCTCAAGTGCGTGAGTACGTCCCAACTAATTTATCCATAAAATTTTTTTCAAAATATTATATTTTTATAGAATATTTTAATAATAACTTTGTTAAGTATGAGATGTTTTGAAATTTAAATTTCTTTATCTTGTGAATTTATTCTATTAGCTTTGGAAATTTTGTTTTCTTTTTATAAATGCAAGCACTTTACGTTCCTTGAAATTTTGATTACACATATTCATATTAAATATACATATTTGATGTTATGATTTGATCTTATTATCAACCACTATATTTGAAAATTCTAGCATTCTACTAAATTTTATGAAAGGAATTGGAATTAATCTTTTGAGTGAAAGTTGGCAAGTATTTATTATGTAATTATGATTGATCTTACAGTTAGAAAATGATTATTCATTGTGATTCATGCATGGGAAAGTATTGAAGACTATTTCATAATTATTGTATTGAAAAGAGCAAAAATGTTTATTTTTATAACCCATGCATGCTTGTTTTAAATTGGGGGACTGGTTTTAGAACGCTGGTTGCTAACGGCAGTTCTGTTAGCCCTTGGCGCGCCATGATACACCTAGTTAGCAGGGTGCTTATAGGAGGTGCTAGCTCCATGCACAGGCCAACGCACGTGGAACGGAGGGATGGATAATCGTGAGCATCGTACTCACGCTTGTTTTGTAGGTTTCGTACCTGCGCTTGTTTCGTGACTTCTAGCCACGCTTGAACTATTTTGTGGCTTTTAGTCATGCTTGTTGGTTATTTACCCTCGTGAACTATATGTCCATGCTTGTTGGTTAGTTATCCTTGTGGACTGTGTGTCTACGCTTGTCAATCGTTCTGATCAAGTCCCGTTAAAGAAAGAGTTTTCAAACTTATTTTCTTTAAGTTGGATTTTGAAAAAAAAAACAAGAAGAAGAAGAAGCAAACTTCTCTTTTTATTACGTATTGATTTTATATTGAGCAATGTATACATATATCTCCAAGATGTTTAAACATGCATAGAAATTTAAAAGAAGGAAAGAAAATTTGAACCTCTTATAATTCTATCTAAATTTATATATTTATGGTTTACAGATTTATCTAGTCTTTGATGTTTGACTTATTGATTTGCCTTTTATTAATTTTTTCAACTACAAATTGGGACGTAACTCACCGAAAATTTTTTGATCTCAGATATTGTAGCTGACCCTGCTCCTTCTGCAAATCATTGAGGGGTCCTATTGCTTTTTGGAAAGAAGAAGTGCATTGTAATTATCCTTTTTGGTAAAATTATTTACTGTATTTTGTAATCGTAAATTAAAGCTTCACGTACACCATAGTTAGGTCAATTTTTTTATTTTGTTAGTAGATAACTTGCTATTATGGAGCTAGTCTCTCTTGCTAGCCAGGTTAACAGGTTTTATTATTGTGAAAATTTTGAGTGGTCTAAATTATGGGAGAGACTATGCCAAAATTTCTACAAAACATTTAAAAGTTCATAAACTTTATTATTGTATATAACTTATATATTGATAGTTTAGCTAAATTTCGAACCAATTAAGGCTTATGGAATATGAGTTCATCTCATATTTCATGTCGGTCATACTTTTAATATCAGGGTGTGACATCCATATCTCCATTTCTCCTCTCAAGAGACAGGTGATGGTAGAGAAAGGAGTATGGAAGGATCAGACTTGGCTTCTTCTTCTCTCTTCTTCTATTTCTCTGCCATCAGTATATCATCAGCTCTAGTATAACCTCCACAAGACTGGATGTGAGGGCATTGATTCTGCCGAGTAATTTCTCGCCCTTTAGCTCGTTTTTCCTGTTAATAAATTGAATTTTAGATTTTATAATTGACGTAAATCTAAATAAAACTTAAATAAATTAAAAATTAACAAACCAAAGCCTTTTCAGAAGTCCAAATCTTGACAAATTCTTTCCAAGTATCTTCATCAAGGAACTAGTATGTATCAAGAGGATTGGGATGAGCCTGACCCTCAGGCACCTCAATAAAGATATATCTTCTAGCAAGATCAGTCTTAAAATTTCTCCAATGTGTTCCACAGTAAGAAATCAACTTGTGTTGACAATCTTGATTAGATGGAACATCGTATGTGAGCTACAATGAAGACATAAGATAATAATCAATAATTGCCCAATAATATATAACCATAAAAAAATTTTAATTTTAATTATTTACCTGAATACTTTCCCAAATCTATTCGTTCACACGTTCTGGCACATTAGGCTAGTCCTCAAGCACAATAGGAGGCTTGGTACGTGATAGGAGGCCAAGAAAACTAACAAACTTGGCTTTATGTGGCCCTATCGGATTCCATCTTCGGTCAAATTGAATTGGTAACCTACGCCCAGCACTCCTACTTAAAGTCAAATCTCTCAGTCATGTGCCACGTCTCCCCCTCCTCACAGACTAGCGACTCGGCTCCCCACTAGGAGCAACATCACCAATTGATTGGCTTATAGTGGACTGGCTCTGAGTGTCATCACCTTGATTCTCCATATTCCTATTAATTCAAATAAATGAAATTAATTAAAAAAATAATCAAAGATATGATAATTAAGAAAAACAATCCCACAACATAAATTTAATTGAACTAAATTAACATACTTTAATTTCAAAACTAAACTCATATAGGGATACTCTCCCATATCCTTTCATGGTGATTACTTCTTATGGCATGCTCATCATCTACTTCATCTACCACATCCAAAATTGGTAGCCCACTTGAGAAGTTAGGAGTTTTAAAAATATTAAAATTTGATTCATGATCGTCATTACTATCAATCATTCTTTTTCCTTTAAGTGCTATTGACCAATTTTTATTTGCTGGATTCGTGACATAGAAAACATGTTTAGCTTAGTTTGCCATAATAAATGGATCATCTCCAAAAGTTAGTTTTTTAAAATCAACCATTGTAAATCCAAACTTATCATCATGAATACTATTGATGTCAACCTACTTGCATTTGAAAACAGGAACTCTAAATTTTGTATAATCAACCTCCTAAATCTCTTCAATAACCCCAAAGTAAGTCCTGGATGCTAGTTAGGTTTCTTATCTTTTGAACTAGAGAAGTGTACAGCTTCAGCCATTATCATAACTCTACTATTTTGCACCATGCTCTTCTGACCCAAGGACTTTATATAAAAGGAATACCCATTAATATCATAGGCACTCCAACATATAACATCAAAGTTAGGACCTCCAGCTAACTATTTAATTGTTTTAGAAACACCACTTTCATTCAAATTTTTTGCTTGAACCAATTCACAAAAGTCTTATTATGCTCTTTCAACAACTTTTATTCTGTCATTCTCATTCGATAATTTTTTGCCTTTAAAAGTTCTTTATGAGAAGATATGTAATCTTTAACTTCATCAATATTGTTCAAGATATATAAATGTACTTTTTGTAATTCATCATGATTCATGCTCTTCACTGATACTCCACGTGTGCCTTGACCATATTGCCTTTTTTGATGACGAGATTTAGGAAGTCCAATTAATTTTGTACTTGACAAGTAATCAGAACAAAACTCCATAGCTTCTTTAGCAATATATTTCTCAACTATCGATGCTTCAGGTCGAAATGGATTTTTGACATACCCTTTCAGTATTTTCATGTATCTCTCAACTGGGTACATCCATCGTAAATAAACAGGGCCACACAATTTTACCTCCCTTACTAGATGCATTATTAAGTGAACCATAATGTCAAAAAATGTAGGAAGAAAGTGCATCTCAAGTTGGCACAAGATAGTATAAGCTTCTTGTTCTAACTCTTCCAGTTTACGGGGATCAATAACTTTACTACATATAGCATTGAAAAAAAAACAAAGTCTAGTCATTGTAAGTCTTAAATCTTCTTTCAGTATGCCTCGAATAGCCAAAGGTAATAGATGTTGCATCAAGACATGGCAATCATGAGATTTTAAGCTGACCAGTTTCAACTCTTTCACAGATACAAGATTCATAATATTTGAAGAATACCCTGAAGGAACTTTGATTCTATGTAAACACTCACAAAAACTTGTTTTCTCAGATTTGCACAATGTATAAGAGGCTAGGGGACAATAAGTTCGTTTACCTTCTGGTCTTAGGTGTAAGTCTTTCGGTATTCCCATTTCTTTCAAATCCAATCTTGCATTCACACCATCCTTAGTCTTACCTGGTATGTTCAGAAGCATTCTAATAATACTATCACACACGTTTTTCCCCACGTGCATAACATCAATACAATGTCTTACTTCAAGATTGCGCCAATATGGGAGGTCAAAAAAGATAAACCTTTTTTTCCCTATGCTTTTTGCACCAGTATTCTTTTTAATCTTACTGAAGACAATATTAATGTTTTTCACACGTTCATACACTTGATCGCCAGTCAAAGCATCCGAAGTATCATTGTGTTCTTGGTGACTATGAAAAGCTTTCTTCAATCTACGATATGGGTGATCTCGTCTGAGAAACCTTCGATGGCCAAGGTAGACTGTCTTCCTTCCATGTTGAAGTTGATGGTAGTTTGTGCTTTCTTCACAAATTGGACAAGCTTTATGACCTTTCATGCTATAAACAAACAAATTTTCATATGCAGGAAAATCATTTATAGTATAAAAAATCATAGCATGTAACTTAAAATTCTCCTTCTGATTTGCATCAAACACTTCCACACCTACCCCCCATAATACTTTCAAATCTTCAATCAGAGGTATTAGGTAAATATCAATATCATTTTCTGGTTGTTTTGGTCCCGAAATCAATATGGATAGCATCATGTACTTCCGTTTCATGCACAACCTAGATGATAGATTGTAAATCACTAAAAGAACAGGCTATGAACTATGTATACTACTAAGACTACCATAAGGATTCATTCCATCGGTAGAAAGTCCAAGTCTCAAGTTCCTTAGCTCATTGCCAAATTCGAAAAACAATTGATCAATTTTCTTCCATTGAAGAGAATAGGCTGGATGTCGAAGTTTTCCATCAGATATCCTCTCATTTGCATGCCACATCAAGTTCTTTGCATCATTAGTATTTGCAAACAAACACTTGAACCTTGATATAATTGGAAGATACCATAAGACCTTTGTAGGAGCCCCCTTCTCTTTGTATCATGGTGCCTCACATTTCGGACACTTCTCCTCCCTTTCAAGCTATTTTCTGGACAACACACAATCATTAGGACATGCGTGCATTTTTTTATACTTCATACCCATTGGGCACAAGATCTTCTTATCATCATAATAACGATTTGGTAGTGCATTGCCTTTCGGAAACATTATTTGAAGTAACTCTAACAACCATATGAAACTTTAGTCACTCTACCCAGCTCTTGCCTTTAAGATAACTAGTTTTAACACCCCAGATAACAAACTAAAATCAGTGCACCCCAGGTATAGAGGCTTCTCTGCATCAGTGCACAAGTTATCATACACATGTGCTCGTTCAAAAGCCACTTCCCTAACATCACGGATCATTTCCTCTAACCGATCTTCATTCATTTCTACTTCATCATCAAGATTATCAACTCCCACACATTGAGATGTGTTACTATAATTTTCCAATCGTTCACCATGCCAAATCTATATTGTATAATTTTTGCAAATCCCATCACAAACTAAGTGCTCTCTTATTTCGGCAACACCTAGTCTCCTCTCATTCAAACAATTAACACAAGGACAATAGAACCTTTTACTATTTTCAACAGCATTTTTCTTAGCAAATACCGAAAATTCTTTCACCCCATTATCATACTCGTCACTCGTTCGTCTAGCATTCATCCAACTATGATCCATGTGTCACCTCCTAAAGAATATAACTAATGTTATTACCTTCAAACTATTTCAAGAAACTAAGTTCCTAATTAAATTAAGATTTGAAAAAATTTTGGCAGAGTCTCCCTTGAAAATTGGATCTCCCAAGACTTTAAACAAATTTACAAGAGAAAATTGACAATTTTAAACCAAATAAATGATCACATGCAACAACCTGAGGCCTTATGAAGCCACTAACAGCACTCCCAGAAACAATCAATATCATTAAAAACTAAATTTAAACATTATAAAATTTAAAAATTCATATTCAACACATACCTGGGTGATGGCAGGTGTAGCAACGGCTCAATACTAAGAGAGTGAAGAAGGGATAAGGAGTGGTGGCAGGGTAGAGGCACTGTGGAGGAGGGCAAGAGGGAGGGAGAGGGGGAGGGGGGTGGGTGAGGGAGGGTTTGGGGGGAGGGGACGAGGGGAAGGTGGCGGGTGAGGGAGGGGGAGGGGGTCGGGATGAGGGCGAGGTGGAGGGGGCGGGCGAGGGAGGGGGAGGGGGAGGGGGCTGGGGGACGAGGGGGAGGGGGGCCGGCGAGGGAGGGGACGAGGGGGAGGGGGCTGCGAGGGAAGGGGAGACGAGGGGGAGGGCGGCGAAAGGGAGGAGAGGAACTGAATGGAGGAAGGAGAGTAATGGAGGGAATTTAAAAAAACACTTTTTACACTGGGTACTTGGCCACCCGGTGTAAAAAGCTCACTTTTTACACCGGGTTCCTGATAACCCAATGTAAAAAGTAGACTTTTTTAAGCCACCCGGTGTAAAAAGTGTCAAATAATTCAATATAATTATAAAAATGCCACCGTCTTTATTTTTTACACCATTTGCCTCCCAACTGATGTAAAAAGTATCCCGTAAATTTTATATTTTGTACTAGTGTCAGTTGGAATAGAGAGCATAAGATGGACCTACCAATATTGTTATCACATATTCAAACACACAATAATGCCACACGCAAACGAAAATCCTTTTGTTATCAAGTTTTGCCTTGCCGTGGGACCAGCCCCCCAAAATTACATGTTCCCAAAACACAGACATCAATGTTTCGCCCGGATAAAAAAGAAAAGGGGATCAATAATATAGCTCACCAACTTCAAATTGATCACTTGATGTACATTATTAAAAAACTGAGATTGGTTATTTGCAGTGAAACTCCAAATGACAACAAAGACAACATATAGTATTAACGTATAAAGGCAGACCAAAACTATCGAATGAATCGCAAAGTGGTAGCGCATTATCACTGATAACTTAAAGTCAAAACGCTCAGCTCCTCTGATCCTTTTTATTGTCGTTGCAGCAGTTTCCCGATATCCAGTTTTCACCGTAGCTGAAAGGCCAAAATTGAAGAGAAGGAACCCAGATTTTGGAATCAGAGATCTTAGAACCCAGATTATCAGAACAAGAGTCTGGGTTGGGCACAAGAGGAGATGGTCACGATGGAAGAATCAAAGATTGGAAATCAGATGCGAGAATTAGAATAAGTGAGACAAAGTTAACGCTGTTCTGTGAGAGAGGGTGAGGTTTTGGACGATGAATTAGCAATTCCCGGGTTCAATGATGGGGTTTAAGGAAATTTGGGGTATTCATGCCACACGAGTTATCTTAATTAATATGTGAGGTTTCTTAAATTTTATTTTTTGTATAATTATTAAAAAATTTTACACACCAATTATAAATAGAACAGGTATAAAAAGTCAATCAATTTTTACAATTATTTATAAAAATATCATCGCCACAACTTTTCAAACTTGATTTTTTTTAAGTAGTGTAAAATTTAAGTGTAAAAAATGAATTTTACCTAGCAGTGGCAGTGTTTTCAACAAAAGTGCCACCAATAGTGGGACATTAAGTCTTTCCATTGGAGGCGTTTTCTACAAAAATGCCTCCTTTTTCTAAAAGCACCACTACGGGTGGCTTTTTGAAAATGGAGCCACATCATTGGTGGTATTTTTCAGAAAAAGAAAAACACTAGTATGGTTCTCAATTTTTGTCACTGCTTCTTTGCTGGGGGGTTTTTACAACTTTTTGTCTTCATTAATTTCTTCCTTTTAAAAACTAGTATGGTTCTATAAAATTCATCCTTTCTCTATGTCTTTCTAAACGAGTCCTTTTGGAATTTTTATCCCCTTTTAACTTATTTTTGAATAATTTAACTCTTGGGAACTGTGCTTCACTTTTAACTACCCCTTTTTATCATTTTGTTTGATTTAAATACTTGTTTTCAATCAAAGTTGGTAATTTAGGTGGGTTAGGCTCAATTCGGGTTGAGTTTATTTGAATCAAACTTAAAGTATTTTACTCTTTTTAAAAAATTCACATAACCATACTCGGCCCAGACACCTTTTGACTCATTTGGACTGGCATAAATACCTAAAACTTGTTAAAAATATTTATTTATTTTTTGAATCAATTTTATTTTTTAAATAATTTTTTAAGCATACAATATTTTTTTAAATTTAAAAAAAATAAAATAAAAAATAATAACTTATTAACTTGTACTTAAGTAACTATTTTACTGTTTTATTATATTATGTGTAATTTATTCATGAATGTTTTCATTTACTTGTAAGTTATTGTCTTAGTTATTTAAATATTAATCTTATCATGATCATATATAAATATTTTACATATTTTAATTAAATTATATTATTTTAATTATGATCAAGTTGATTTCAACTCAATCATGAGTAGACCAAAAATTTAAAATTATTGCCCTAATTAGTTCAAAGTTTCTAATAATTTTTGGATAAATTGTACTTTTTCATTTTTTAGAATATGAGAAAAATAGCTATTATTATATCATATAAAATAAAATTATTTAATTATGAGTAAAATATTATTTTTTATTGAAATTATTTTTTAACTTTTTATATTGTTTAACCCCTGCATACAAGGAATATTTATTTTAATTTATTCTTAATTTTTAACCAAGTCTGGTGTGAGTGATAATCAAATAATTATCTAAAAATATTATTCTATTTATTATATTTATCTAGTAGTAGAGCCATGAATTCATACAAACCCAAAATTTTATTTTTAAAATTACTTTTTAATTTTATTTTTACTTTAAAATTAATTATCTTATTTTATAAAGAGTATACAATATATATATATTTGGATATGCAAATGATGTATAGGACTCAAATCTTTTTTTTAAAAAAAAATTGGGTCTTAAAATATAAAAATAAATGTTAAGATGTAATTTAAATGTTATTTTGAGATATTTTAATGATTAAAAATAATAAAAATATGAAAATGTAAATATTTTTAATTTTTTTAAAAAATAACTATGGTAATGGACTCAAATATATGGTATTTTAATATAAAATAACATAAAACTTAAAGAATTAATTAATAATTATTATAGTTTATATATTTTAAAAATTTTATTTTTTTATCTGGGTATTCCGGCCAAGCTCGAAACTGATCGAGCTTGGCTAGAATTTTTTAGGCTTATTCAGGTCAATCTAAATAGGCCTGAGCATTAAAAATTATATTTTTTTAGGCTCTGTCCTAAATTTTTCGGGCGGGTTGAGGTTAGCCCTTAGAGCTTAGTCCAAATTACTAGCTCTATTTTCAATAAGTTCCCACTAGGTACACTTTATTTAATTTAGTTCTCCATTGGTATTTATTTAACTTATTTATTTCCTAAATTACTATGGTAAGCCTATTTTACTATGTTTAATCTTTTCTATCATGGTTGATTTTTTTTACCATGATAGTCCAATTTCAAAAATGTTTTATTCTAAGAAAAGTTTTTCTATCATAGTACGCTTTGTAAAATGATTTTGACTCTTAACTAATATGGTAGTCTCTTTTTTATTATGGTAAAGTTTTGAATTAATATCTAAAGTTCTTTTTATCATGGTAAACTTTTATTTACCATGATATGGCTTGTAAAAAAAATGTTTTACTTTTTGTTACCATGGCAGAGACTTTTCTACCATGATATGTGTTTAATGGTTAAAGTATGATTATTGGATTATATTTCTACAAAAAATCATTGTAAAATCTTAGAGTGCTACAAATGTAACATCCCAGAAGGTTAATTCCTTAGTTATTTGGAATTTAATTAGATGATTAATCAATCGAACTCATTTGGGTTGAAAACTTGAGAAATTGGAAGGGAAAAATGTAATGACCCTTCTAAGTAAAAGAAATTTTCTAAACTAATCAAGCTATTTTTTGATTGGTTATGTAAAGGATCAAATGATTTTATTTTTGGACACTATTACAAAAATGTAAATATAAGATGCCATGTCAAATGACGGTCAAATCAAAACACGACATATATGAGATAGGCGGGTGATGGTAAGAAAATAAATGACAGGTTTTCAAACAACCGTCATATATTGTGAGACTTCAAATGACGGGTATTAAAAAAACCCATCATTTTTTTCAGCCCAATGTTTCATTTACTGGAAGGAAAAAGATAAAAAATAAATTTAAACTTTAAATGATGGTTATTTAAAATACCCGTCATATAAAGTTTAAACAATATATGATAGTTATAAACACAACTGTCATATATTGGTGCTCGCCATTTTAGATTCTTAAATTAAAAAAAAAAAATTTTAAAACTTTAAGTTTAAAATCCGAATAATATATGACGGGTTTGTTAAAAAACCCGTCATATATTTGGGACAAACGTTTCATTTTCTTTAATTAAAAAAAAAATAAAAAATTTTAGCCTTTAAATGACAGTTGTTTGAAACAACCATCACTTAAAGCCTCATTTATATATGATGGGTGTTAAAACACCCATCATATATTCTTGAATAAATGGTGGGTATTAGAATACCTGTCATTTATTCTCGTTTATATTCAGTTTTCAGGATCACTTTTCATTCCCGCCCGTTCGTCATCTCTGTTTTCTCTCTTCTCGACTTGTACACGAAATCGATAAAAATCTCTCAATCTGCCTCCATTGTTGCCGTCGACCACCTTAGTCCCTTGCCGACGTGAAAGTGCTCCTCTTACACCGTCCGTTGCCTCTCTCATTTGCTTCCTCTTTGTGTTTTATCCTCTCTTCTCCAAGGTACATGGGTTTGTGATTTCTATGGTTTTCTTCATTTTCTTCCAATATGCTTAGATTTCTAGATTATGAGATTGATTTATTTAATATTATGGATTGTTTTATTAGTTGATTTTTGTTGTTTAAGTATCTCCTCATTTTTGCCCATTTTAATATTGTGGGGTGTCGAAAATTGCTAATGTTTGGTGTTTTATTGACTTGAGAATGATTGTAGATGGTATGCTTAGCCTTAGGATGATTATTAAGATGAAAATTAATGATCAAAATGGGATATTTGTGGTGATTGTATTTTTCTACAAATTTTGACTGATTTACTTCAATAATTTTTAATTTAAATTTAGTGGATTGTTTGATCAGAATAGTTTCATCATTCAAAACTACATATTGAAATATACTAATTTATCAATTTTTATTACAATTGGAGTTCATTTTGGTGACGAAAACTGACATGCGGTTTCTGTAAAAATCATTGTTATTTTATTAATATTTTTACATTTGGTAAAGAATGATTTGTTCTTGGCTTGAGATTGCTAATATAGGATATGTGTAATCTTAGAATGATTAATGAGACATAAAACATTGATTCAAAATGATGTTTATAGTATTTTTCTTTTTTCTATGATTTTTGAACGAATTTTATATATAATTTTATAATAATTAAAGTTAATTTGAAAATGCTATTTTGTGAGAATTTTTTTAGTTTTGTGATTGTATATGGTTGGAATTAGTTTGTTGAGTGAGATGCCAAGATTAAAAAGGGTGTTTTAGCTTGAGAAATAAATTTTTTATGCTATTATGCTACTAAATTTTTATCGACAGTTGAAGGAGTATGTGAATGCTCATGCATTGTGATTATGATTCATTAATTACTCTATATTATATGTAGAGTAGTCAATTTCTTATTGATAATCTTTCTATCATTCCTTTTCTCTCCATATTCATGAGTTACTAATCACATTTCCTTGAATGAATTGTCTTCTAGATTAAAAAGTTATGAATAAAGAATGGATGTCTTCCAATCAATTAAGTAAAGAGTATTTGAATGGTGTGAAAGAGTTTATGAGGTTTGCTCTTAAGCATGTAAAAGACCCTAGAAGAATAGTGTGCCCTTGTGTAAGATGTGGTCTTTTGAAGCAAATTAGTACATCTGAGATGGAAGACCATTTAGTGTGATATGAAATTAATGAAAATTACAAGTGTTGGCATAAGCATGGAGAGACTAGAGAGGATGAGTCTATTAGTAATTGGGAGTATAAAGGAAGCTTTGAATCAGATGATCATGACACAGATACTTATAAGGGTGACTGTCTTGAAGAAATGGCCAATACAATTGAAAAGGAACTTGAGGATTGTCCTAAAATATTAGAGATGTTAAAAAGTGATGCAGAGAAGCCCTTGTATGCTAGTTGCATTGAATTTACAAAGTTGTTAGCAATGTTGAAATTGTACAACTTGAAAGTAAGCAATGGATGGAGTCATAAGAGCTTTACAGAAAATCTTACACTTATAAAACAACTCCTACCTGCGAACAACGAGCTTTCAAGGACTATGTTTGAGGTAAAATAAATGCTACGCTCAATTAGCATGAGTTATGAGAAAATACACACCTGTCCTAATGATTTCATATTATTTAGAAATGAATATGCATTATTAATGGAGTGTCCAAAATGTAATGACTTGCGTTACAAAGAGAATGGGAAGAGTCCAAAGAAGGAATTATGGTACTTTCCCATTGTACCTAGATTTAGACGGCTATATAGTAGTACAGAGGATGAAAAAAAATTGACATGGCATGTGGATGAATGGATTAAAGATGGGAAGCTTCGACATCCAGCTAACTCTTCTCAATGGAAAAAAGTTGATCTCGATTACCTTGACTTTGAAGGAGAAGATAGAAACCTTCGCCTAGTATTATCTACTGATGGAACGAATCCACGCGGGCTTCAAAGTAGCAGTCATAGTACATGGCCAGTTATTTTGGTAATTTACAACTTACCTCCATCATTATGTATGAAGCGAAGATATATGATGCTATCCATTCTAATTTCAGGGCCAAAACAGCTGGGAAATGACATAGACATATATTTGGCTCCTTTAATTGAAGATTTAAAATTGTTGTGGGAGCATGGTGTTGAGGTATATGATGGACATAGAGAGGAAAGGTTCAATTTAAGAGCATTATTGTTTGGTAAAATCAATGATTTTTCAGCATATGGTAATTTATCAGGGTATAGTATCAAAGGAAAACTTAGATGTCCTATTTGTGAAGATGGCACACATTCAGTGAGATTAGAACATGGGATAAGGAATGTCTATCTTGGACATCATAGATGGTTGCATCCTGATCATTATTATCAATGCCTAAAAAAAGCTTTCAATAGGAATTCAGAAGAAAGTAAGGCACCTTTGCCACTGATAGGTGAGCAACATTTTAATAAGGTAAAGAATTTGAATATCGAGTTTGGCAAACCTTTTGCAAAGCATCTTGGGACATGTGGGTAGAAGAAAAGGTCTATTTTTTTGACCTACCATATTGGCAATCTTTATATGTAAGACATTTTCTTGATGTGATGTATATTGAGAAAAATGTGTGTGACAGTTTGATTGGTACATTACTTCATATTTCAAGAAAGACCAAAGATGGCATCAAGGAAAGGCTTGATATGATTTTTACGAGGATAAGGAAAGAGTTGGCTCTACAAAGGAAGGGAAGTCTCACATTTCTTCGTGCAGCGGCTCATACATTGCCTAGAAGAGAAAAGAAGACTTTTTGTGAGTCACTGCTACTGTTAAAGTTCCAAAGGGGTACTCTTCAAATATTAAAGGCCTTGTGTCATTGAAGGATTTGAAGTTGAAGGGTTTAAAATCGCATAATTGCCATGTGTTGATGGAAAATTTTATTCTAGTAGCTATACATTCTATTTTACCTGATATGGTTCGAGCCACAATTATAAAATTGTGTTTCTTCTTTAAGTCTATATGTAGTAAAGTAATTGACCCAACAAAATTGCCAAGATTACAAAGCCGAATTGTGTTAATCTTGTGTGAACTTGAAATGTATTTTCCACCTGCATTCTTTGATATAATAGTGCACCTCACTATTCATCTAATTAGAGAGATATAAATGTGTGGCCCAATTTTCTTGAGATGGATGTATCCATTTGAGCATTACATGAAGATACTAAAAGGATATGTGAAAAATCAGAGTTGACCCGAAAGTTGTATAGTTGAATGATACATTTGTGAGGAGGCAGTTGAATTTTGTATTGAGTACTTATTAAATGTCAACCATATTGGTCTTCCAACTTCTCGGCATGATAATAGAACTGATGGAGAAGGAATTATAGGCAATAAAGTAGTTACAATCTCTAACTTACAATGGGAACATGCACATTTTTATGTACTACACAACTCTGTAAAGGTTGAGGAGTATGTAGAGATGCACATGGCCGAGCTTAAGCGGGATAACCTTAATAGATCGGAGATTTGGTATGCAAATAAGCATAATAAGAGTTTTACAGTTTGGTTGAAACAGCACATTCTTGAGAAGTTCACTGCCGATCCTGATTCAATTTCTGAAAAATTAATATGGTTTGCAAGAGGTCCAGATAAACAAGTTCTTTCCTTCACTAGCTATCTCATTAATGGGTACACATTTTATACCAAAGAGCAAGATGATAAAAGCACAATGCAAAATAGTAGTGTAACTCTTATAGCCCAAGTAATGCATATATCTAGTACTAAAGACAAAAATCCCTTGTACGCAAAAATGTCATACTTTGGGGTAATTTAGCATATTTGGGAGTTAGATTACATCAAATTTTAAGTTCCAAATTTTGGTTGTAAGTGGGTTGATCGAAAAAATGGTCTTAAAGTTGATGACTTGGGGTTCTTAATGGTGGATCTTAATAGAGAAAGTTATAAAGATGAGCCTTTTATTTTGGTTTCACAAGCTCACCAATTGTTCTATATTCCTAATCCTACATTGGTCTATCATTTTATTGAGCAGTAAAATAAATGAAGATATGAATGATTCTACAGTTGAAGATGATCCCTTTATGGGGATATCATTTGAAAGTTACTTCATTGAGGATGAAGCCTTTTATATAAGAAATGATCACAATGAAGGTATTTGGATTTCAAAGAAAACAGGTAGAAGCATTCAAGCAAAGAAGGAGAGTAAAGATAAGGAACGTATAAGAAAAAGAAAGGAACAATTTAAACTTGTACTTATTTTGTGTGATTTAAAAATTTATTGTTATTTATTATGTGCTATATTTGATTTTCTACTTTTGTAGGTAAATGGCTTCTCAAAGGAGTGGTGGTCTCAGTGGACCTAGTAGTGCTGATCCTAGCATTGAGATGAATTACCAGCAAATTCAGCAAGAAGCAAATCAAATAACTATAGGATTGACATTGATGACCGAGGTGAATAGAAGAAGGGCTGCTAAACAAAATATGAAGTTGAATGGAATTTCAAAGGTCAACCTATCAAGACCAACATAAATAAATTCATCAGCTATATAGGGGTTGTGGCAAAAGCAAATGTGCTGATTACAATTAGGCATTAGAATGATGTTAGTCTAGCTACGAAAAATTATATTTAGGAGCAAGTAGAGGTAAAATACTTTACTTACATCATCGTAGTTAATTGAAATTACTTGACCAAAAATCTAATTAATTATCTTTGTTTATAGTTAGTATTTGCAATTGATACTAGTCAGATAAAATTTGTCATCCAACAAGCTGGAAAGGCAATGCGAGCATTTTGGTATTTTGTGGGAGTGAAATACATTAAAAAATCAGGAGGAAACATTAGTGGTGAGGTCCTTGACTTGATAAGGCTATTAGTTTTACAAGAATAGTGGGATGAATTTGTTGCTCAACATCTCGATGGACAATTTTAAGTAAGAATAATGAGATGAATTAATTTTTTATTAGTGTCAATATATTTAATTTTATTGATATGGTTTTATGTGTTTTGCACAGGAGTTGAGCTATAAAAAGAAAGAGTTACATGAGAAAGATCTATACCCTTACAAGAAAGGGTTCATAGGATATGCCAGAATTGAGCAACAAATGGTAAGTTAATATTTATACTATATAATTTTAGCTTATTTCATGGATATATGTACTATAGTCACATTTAAATTTACTTAAATTCGTAGATCAAGTGAGAGGGTTCAGGGGCAAGCTCAGTTTCACGTCACATACTATTCATAGAAGGCCGAGCCAATAAAGAAGGAAATATTATTGATGAACGTGTTCAGAAGCTTGCTGACAAGTGTGTAGGTACATTAACTTAACACTTTTTTTTATACTCAATCAACTAATTTAACTTTCTTACTCTATATTGCATAGGCCGAGATCGAGAAAAGTGGCACACCTGATGATGATATCTTGGGCAAGGCATTGGGTAATCCCGAACACCCTGGTCGAGTTAGGGGATATGGCTTTAGTGTCTCAAAAAAATAAATATTCAGGTCACAGAAGAAAGCAAGGTCAATAGACGATGTGGGTGCAAGGGCCGAGATTGCCACCCTAAAAGAGGAGCTATCTAGGCAACGGGACATGATTGAAGCTTTGTTAAAGGACAAGGAGAGGCGGGAGGCAGAGTTTCATATTAGTCCTAGTAGGAAAGGTAGTTACAGTGTCATGCAGCCTATTAAAAATCTCCCTGAGGTAAAACATTATTAATTTATTTCACTCATATTTCACTATTTCTATTTTCCATAACTTTAATATAATATATTACTTATTAATATAGGGTGAGAACTTATGTGAGTTGTTGGAAAATAGCCCGAATTATCATGTGGTTGCTATCGGTCGGGTGTTTAATTTTCCAGGAGACATGTTACATAATATGCCACTCCCTGCGTCATATGTACGTGTTGCTATTGATGTGCCGAAGGATTTAAACTATCCGCTACCTATTCCCACTGAGGATGCAGGGATTATTGGAGAGGCGATAGGTAGTTTTGTTGGATGGCAAGCTAGTCAAGTTAGGATGCCAAGTCTAAAAAAGACTAGCAAAGATGCACAGTTAAAAAAAAAGATGATACCCCGATCTAGGCTCTCCTCTAAAAAGGCAATCTCCCATAAAGCTATGCCTGAACAAGAGCCTCAATTGCCAAGCCAATATAGAAATTTGCTCCAGGCATATGCAATGGTACATAGGTCTAATCCTTTGGTCCTACAGATCCCGTTTGAGGCTGGTATATATGGCGAAGACTGATATGATATGCTTTCACTTGATGTTGTTGATGAAGTGCTTCAACATGATATGACCAGTCTCACTGTTCTCAGCTTCTACATATGGTAATTTTTTTCATATATGAATAGTTAATATTTTAAATATAAACTAATCCATTTCTTGTATTTATAATAGGTGCTTGTATAACAAATTTGTTGTCCCTTTCGATATACAAATGAAGTTCGTCTTCGTTAGTCCTCATGAAGTGGGTGCACATGCCTTAATTAAAAGTGACAAAATTTTAGAACAAGCAAAGGCATTAAGTGAAAATTTCAAAGTAAGGGCTCGAAAGGGAATATTATTCATAATACCATATTGTCAAGGGTAACAAAATTCTCACTTATCTTAATAATTTTTTTATTTTAAATTTAATGGATTAATTATAATTTTGCAACACTTGTTAATACTATTAGGGACTATTGGATGTTGATCGCCGCCGAACCATTTGGCAACACTCCAAAGATATATTATCAATTCTCTTGCAGGGGAACCAAGGAGGAGACAAATTTTATTAGAGTTGATTAATACGTAATTGCATAAAGTATTTTACATATTTATTTAATTATTTAAGTTTCATACTAATATATTTTTTATTGTTTCATTAAGGCGATTGTGTTATACCGCACTAACACAAAAAAGTCAATTCCAAGGTCCTTTATAAATTTTGATGTGGCCTACACCTAAAATATAATTAAGGTAATTGGAATCATTTATTAAATTGATATTTAATGTATTAATACATATTCATATATTCTTTAATTTTTAGTGTCCAGGACAAAAGAAGAATAGCTTGGATTGTGGCTATTGTATCATGAGGTTCATGAAGGACATCATTATCCATAATGAGAGCATAATTCCCGAGATGGTATGTCAAAAATATTAACTTTTAAATTACAAAAATATTTAATGTATTAAAATTATATTAATATATGGTGAATCATTTATATATTACAGTACTATGATGATTCTTATGTTGAAGAATTCAGAGATGCAGAAATAAATAAGGTAATTGAAGAATGGTATCAATACATTTTCTAAGTGTGGACCTCATATAAAGAAGATCAATAGAACTACCTTGAAGAAGTAGCTAGGAATTTTTTTTTAATAGGTAGTTTATTTTTGGAAAAAGTTTACTTTATGTAATTACATTTGTTTATTGATTAATTTTACAATTGAATACAATAAATTTCATTAATATACAAATCTAGAATGGTTGGTTACTGCTATTTTGATTTCTTTTCACAGGGAGCTAGTATAAAAATAGTTCATGTATTAAAAAAACCACATAAAAAATGACGGTTATATAAATAACCATAATTTATACTGGAATAAATGACGGGTAACAAATATACCCGTCATTTATACTAACTTTAAATGACGGGTATCTTATTTACCCATCATTTAAAGTATGGTCCAAATTACTACCATACTTTAAATGACGGGTAAATAAGATACCCGTCATTTAAATGAAGTATAAATGACAGGTATATTACTTACCCGTCATTTAAAGTCATTTAAAGTCACTTTAAATGATGGGTAAGTAATATACCCATCATTTATACTTCATTTAAATAACAGATATCTTATTTACCCATCATTTAAATTCTCATTTTGCTTCTCCCTCTATAAAAATTTTATCTTAAATGATGGTTTTATAACCATCATTTATTGGTGGTCTTTACATGTTAGCTGAATAAATGACACTTATTAACCATCATTTATGGACTAAAATAACCATCATTTATTCCCTTTTTTGTAGTAGTGGGATGGGACTTTTTGGATTTAAAAGTGGCCATTTCAAGCTTTCCATAGAGTTCTAATTTGTAATTTTTGAAGGTCCATGAAATAAATTACAAATTTTCAAAAATTATTAAAAAATTGGTGTTTTTCACCGAAAATTTCCTTGAGAAATGTCTCTAAAAAGTGTCAATTTTAAAATGGGAAAATCAGCAAACATATTAGACATGAAGAATGCTACGAGGAAGCAAGTGGCTCTGCTAAGGCACGCGATTTCCATCACTTTAGGCTTGTTTTGAAGCATCTAATAATTCCTAATCATCTACGTAAGGTTTTATCTTCAATCAACTCCTATTTTCTTCATATTTCATGAGTTAGTTTTCTCTCTTTGCTTAAATCCAAACTTGTGGCTGAAAATATGCTATGTTTGAGTTGTTTAGTTGTTGATTTAAGTTCTTGGGAGTTGATTAGAGATTATGGTATTAAGAATTTGAATGGTAGAAACTTAAAATGTATCACTTTTGACTCAAACTGTAAGTGCTGAAGAAAGGGCTTTCAATTTTCAGAGCTTTTTCTCATTTGTGACTTGTAATTCTAGCTTTAGGTAACTTGGTCTATTAGAACAAGAAATTTAGATTGGACTAGATGTTTTTGGAGGATTTTTGAATTATTCTAGAATCTCTATCAAAATTTTTATGGAATTTTTGTTAGAGCAAATGGGATATTATGTAAACAAGAAATTTATTCGGTGAGAAACTTTAGATAACAAGGAGATTATGTTTAAAATTTCATGATGTTTGGAATTGATTTGGTTTATCATTTTGAACTCAAGATTCTTACTCTAAAAATTTGAGAAAATTGCTTATAAGATGCAAATTATGGCCATTGGTGGAAACTAGAAATAAACTTGTGTTGTTAGGCATGTAGGCCTATCTTGAGCTTATTGATGGACTTAAGTTAGAGATTTGTACCCATTTACTCTGGTGCTTTTAGTTGTGGTTCCCCCTTCTAACTTGAAGGGTAGAGATAACTAGATGTTTATTTCTTTTCATTCTTAATCACCAACCATTATAAACGTATAGAATTAAGGTTGATAATTAAATATGGCATTAAATGGAATTATGAATATTACTATGATCATGGAAGATTAAATATTTGTTATACTATTTCAATTGGACTACATTGTTGATATCAATTATGTTTTATTATTTACTACATCTTGGTAATGGTGCATGACTCTAAATTATTTCACCTATGGCCAAATGGTAAAAGCAGCATGTGACTAGTTGTTATTCTACTCTACTAAATGGTGCATGGCTCGATAATCAAATGTGTTGTGGTTGGAGCACTACACTAAATTAGGGCCCCTTGGATTCAAAAGGTATAGGCTCACTAATTCCTAAATCCTAAACTACACATAGTAGAAGAGAAAGGGCAAAGATGTACCATCACTAAATTGGGATGTGGTCTTAGAAGGTAATCAAAATTATTGCGATAATGTTGAATAATTGGTAATCTCATTTAATTATTGTTAAGTGTGTTAACAAATTTACTTTTGGTTACTTAAATTTTTATCTCACCCCTCGTTTAACATTTTTTAGTTGATAACCCCAGCAATGCAAGGAAGGCAATCAAATAGTGACCTCCCTTCCCTTGACACAGACCACATACCCCTCATTACTTATGTAACTTCCTCTTATATCCGCTTGATATAGGAGAAGATTAACTAAATCACCACACTAATCACATCACACAATAAACAAATTCATTGTTTGAAAAGTTTAGGCCTAAGACTTGTTTCGCAAAACCATTAAAATCATAATACATTAAATAATATGCAGTGGAAACACATTATATGTATTCATAACAAACATTGCATGTCTCCAAAGCAAACAAACAAGGAGGCCAAGTGTTAGAAATTGTGCCTTAAGGCTAATCATTGTACTATGCACATTGTTATCTAATAAATTTCTCTTTTGTTATCATATCAATTGTATGTTTATTATCATAACTGTATCCTTGGACAAACTATAGTGATTGTCATAAATGTCCTTGGTTGGTCATCTGTGAGGGATCATAGATGAAATAAGACTAGTATGACTTTGATTAATTATAAAGATATAAATCAAAGTCATAGGCACTTGAAAGAGTACAAGGTGCTGGACCGACCTGCTATAAGAAAGCTGTATGGTGCAAGTTATAAGCTTATATATTATGTAACTATATCACTAAATCCTTTGACTTAAGATCATCATGGATTTCGATATGATGACTACTGAACTTTGACCTAGTCAAAAGTCACCTTTGACTGGGTGATCATAAAGGTTATGATTGAGTTTAGTGATATTCATGCAGAGGAACATGAGTGGTCAAGATGAAATTTGTCCCTCACATTTAGTGAGAGATATTACTGGGCCCCTCGATGAGTAAGACTGAGAAAATATATGGCCATAATATAATGGAAAGGGTTTTTTCATTACTACTGTTAGTCTACTTAGAGATCAAGAAAGTAACGGTCAGGTAAAGGAGAATGACAATTCTATGTCTCATACTTGACGGAAATATTATGTGATAAAAGGGATGTGATATGGTTGCATGATAGGTAATATCGGATCATTAATCCCTATGTGAATTGGGTAGTTGTAATGTCTTGCTAGAGGTCACTTGTGACTTGTGGGCTAATAGCGTAATTAGCCTACTGCTAACTTCATATGGGCCTACAAGGTTGCATACAAAAATAGCCCAACTCGAGTTATAATATTCAAGTTCATTGAACCTAGGATATGTCTAGATTCAATGAATGTAATATAGGGTGAATGAAATATATATATATATATATATATTTGAATATTTATTTGATTAATATATATATATTTATATTTATATTTATATGAAATAAAAACGTTGAAATGTAATTTTATATTCATATATATATATATACTTGAAATATATATATTCATAAGAGCATGTGTATGTGTATATATATGATATATGTATATATGTATATATATGATATATAAAATTATATATATATATATAATATAGTTTTTTCAAATATATATATATGTATATGTATATATATATATATATATATGTGATATATTATATTATATCATATCATATCATATGTGTTAGTTTTAAATTTAATTTTATATGATAGATTAAATTTAATAACTAATATGATATGAAAGAATATCATATTTGTTTTATAGTTTGAATTTATAAGATAAATTTAAATTAGATATGATATTATAGATTTTATTTATGAGATAAATTTAATCTAAATTTCGGTTGGCTCTTCAAGAAGAAGGTAAAAACCCTAATCTATATATAATAGATGTAAGGGGACGTGCAAGACAGAGAGTTAAAAAAGTTCTAATGGCTAAACACTTTGAAAGCCACAAAACACCATAGAGAAAGGAAAACTAACGTTCAAAGAAAAATGAACATTGGGAGTGCTAGCACGCTGTTCAAGTTAGAAAGCTATTCATGTGGATATCAATAGAGGGAGCAGATTTATATTGTCAGCTCTTGAGATCCAAACTTTTAAAGAGAACACGCATCAAATTCGAAGAATTAAAAGATAACTCTTCTATCTACCTTGACTTAAATGAGTTCGTTTGGTCCATATCAAGATAGAGATCATAAAATTTTAATCTTTTGCTGTGCCTCCCTATCCAACAGCAGTATCAGAGCTAGGTTAAATTTTCATTTAAGTTAGATTTTGGTTGATTACTTTCTTAAATCTTCATGTGATACACTTCTTTACATGAACGATGCTTTGAAATTTTTGAAATTTATGTGATATTTTTGAAATCCATATATGTTTTCATGTGATGTTTTCGAAACACACACACATATATAAACTCATTTTATATATTCAAATTTATATGAATTTAAATAAATTAATATGATGAATATTTAGCTGTATGATGTGCGTGCTCAATATGACTAATGTTCGTCCATATGATATGCGTTCTCAATGTTATTATTGTTCATCCACATTCTCATATGGTTTAGGCTAGATTGTTAATGTGATTAATGAATCCAAAGGGTCTGAGGAAGCAAGTTATTTAAAGAGAATCTAAAGCGTCTGAGGCTGCTCCTTGACCTCGCTCGCTAACCGGTTAGCAAGATCATTGTGGCTAGCTTTGCTTAGTACAACCTAATTCACAATTTATAACCTTTTATTATGTATGAATTGTTTATTCATTATGTTTTCTTTATCTTGAAGTTGTTTGGGTATGGTGACACATATGGCTCTAGTTTTATAAGGGTTGTAAATTTTAAATATGGCCTGCGTGTCGTGCCTCTATCTATAAACTCTAAATATACATTCTCTTCTCATCTCAATCCTCTTGTATGTATAAACGAGGTTTCTTGATGTAATTTATCTTCTTATAAAGGTCCTCTCATTGGCTTGGGATGGACATAAGTTAGGTGAGCCATATTGTGTCACGTTTAATTATGCTTTTGATTAGATCATAATATGCATGATTTTGCATGAGATACAACTGTTTTCACTTTACATGGTTATTAAATTAATAAATCAAACCCTTTAATCAAAATATTAAGTCATAATGTTGTCAATTAATGAATACTTTTCAAAACCTCGATTACTCAAATGTAGGATCCACTAAAGTGGATATATTCGGGTTATCTTTGTGAGACAAGTATGAGTAATGGTACTACTCACAAAGATTCATTATTGTTTGACTTAATTGAGATTATCAAAATAGTTTTGGATCTCAAGATATTAGATGGGATTGAACATGCTAAGTCATATGATGATGGAATCCCATGAAGATCTAAGAGTTATATGTGATGTAATTGGTAAATGAGTTACCTACTTAAATAACTTAATTTTAAGCGTCCTGCTAAAGCGGACTTAAATATAAGTAAAATATGGGTCTTACCCTACTAATTAAATTTGAGAGTTGTTAATTTTAGTGGGAGATATAAAATTAACTTTGTGAATTTTATTATAGAATCATGTCGACTAGTAACACTACTATACTATCGTTATGATCAGTCCTTGAGAAGGGCAAACTCAATAGGATGAACTTTCTTGACTGGTTCAGGAGCTTGAGAATTGTTCTTAAGCAGGAAAGAAAGGCTTATGTCCTGGATGAACCCATTCTTGAGGAGCCTATGGCTAACGTTCCAAGAGCTCAAAAGGATGCTTACACAAAGCACACCAATGACTTGGTGGATGTAGGATGCCTAATGTTAGCTACCATGGTGCCAGAACTTCAAAGAGATTTGGAACACATGGAGGCTTATGAGATGATTGTACATCTCAAGGAAATGTTCTAGCAATAGGCAAGGCAAGAGAGGTATAAGACCATAAAGACCTTACACTCCTACAAGATGGCTGAGGGTGCATCAGTTAGCACTCATGTTTTAAAGATAAAGAGCTATATTGATCACCTTAAGAGGCTTAGATTTCCCCTAAGTTAGGAATTAGCTATAGATTTTATCTTGAACTCACTCCCGGATAGTTATAACTAGTTTGTTATTGTCACATCTCATTTCTAAAGGCATTATTTACATTTTGGACTAAATAGGAAATAGTTTTAAATTATATATGAATCAATTGCATTCAAAATTAATAATTATATCATATGATACTATTCACAAATTCTTTTAAACTTTCTAAACAATTTTGAGAAATATCTATAAATATTGAATTGAGTGGATTCTTGTATTATTGTATTATAAACCTACAATTCCTTTATAAGGGACATATAACAAAACTATATTATGTATAATATCCCTTATAATTTATTCCATAAGCTTAGGGAAATTTAATTTTTTTTTTCTTTCATATTTTATTAATTTTTTAAAGACTATATGACTTGATTTATTCTCATTCAAATGAAGTGTCTATGATTTAGCTAGAAAATATAATTGTGTAAATGGGCTTGGACTTGTACATTTGCCACTTCTTACTTATTTCTTAACAACACCTATGTTTGTCTATTATTTTGGATCTAGACTTTTATACCTTCACTTGGAAAAAATACTATCTAAAGTTGTAGAAATCCAAATATTATGATCTTGGACTTTTTGGAAAGCTTAAAGTGTTTTTAATGGAAGAAAAATATTAAACTGAACATAACTCAGCCCAATTCATACAGTTAATTCGTGCAAATTAATTACTCAGTTTAGACACTTAGCTTATTTCAAAATTTCTATGTAAACTTTGAAAATTCACCATTAATTCCAAAAAAACTCGTTTTATGTGATTTTTGATTTTTTTCAAAGCTGGATAAGCCTAATGTATTAGAAAAATATTTAGATGAATTTTGCATGGCCCAATTAATACAGTTTTTACATTGACTCCTAATCTCTATTTTGGACCTAACACTTTAATCTTATTTCTGGACTTGTATATTTGAAAAATCATATCTCAAGATTTGCTAAATAACATGGTCTAGGTATCATTTGATAGCTTAAAATGTCTGTTAACTAGTGATAAAATTTTATGCTTTTCTAAAATCAATACCAACACAAAAACTCTCTTATAGGAAACATACACATTTTCAACTTACACAATCATTTATTTACAACTAGGTTGACTTTTTGTGTTTTTAGCCATTACATACCAATCCAAAATAATTCAACATAGTCCATAAACACATCATCTCATATGACAAATGCAATGTTCAGAAGTTTGTATGCCAAACTTAAACACAAGTACTCTAATAATTACACAAAACTATTTAGGTAAGTCCATAAATTTTAAACTTCATTAGCTTTTCCTTTGTCTTTGCTTGAGCTGGGCCCTAACATGGTTAGTAAATTTGGGGTATGAGATTATGAAAATCTGAATAGAAAAACATATACTTACTTAAGATATATAATATATAGCTATCTCAAGTGGATTAGCAAGCTCTTATTCAAACTTATGCATATAATTTCACTAGCACACATAACATTAAGAGATTGACTGTGTTCCATATTTATTCTTCAATAACCATAACTCAATCATTTATAAGGAATAGCATAAACTCATGAATAGCATTCGTACACATTCAACATCATCTGGCTATTCTACTCGAGCAAACTAAATATATATACTAAAGTAAAATATAAGCTTTGCTACCCCAAAAGTAATCTAACTTTGCTCCTTCTTTTCTTCTCCCCCTCGGTGATATGCTAAAGTCTTTCTCACACTCTCACTCTCTCTCAGTTTTGTTTGTAGAAAGAAGGAAATGATATGAAAGAGTACAAGACTAATGGGGTATATATAGGTGCAATTGAAATGGTGGTCTTTTGTTGTTAACCAAAACTAAATTCTTAAACAACAAATTTTGCCACCTAACCTATTTCTCCCCCTTCTAATTTTAACTCCATGAACCTAATCTAATTTACTGCCACCTAATAAAATTTTGGCTTCCCTAGTCAATATTTCTTTTTTCTTTTTAATTATGCTTGAATGTAGAGATAACCACCGAATGATCTATCCTCTATTCCCTCTTATATATATAAATATATTTTAATCATTTATTCCTTTTGATATTCTTTGATTGTTGACATAAATGAATGAATGAAGACATATATGTAATAATAAAAATAATTTGATGGAAGCAACGAACTAATTTCATAATAATTTCTCACCTACAATTTATACTTTAATCATGACAAATAACCTTTAATATCATACATTCACTAACTTCCAATTTAATTGATATTTATTCTATTTGGTTTCACAATTGGAAAAGAGAAGGAATGATTAATCTTTTAATCTACCTCAAATAAATCTCTCTATTTAAAATTATAAAACCAACCTTCGCTTTTATGGTAAATATATTTTCTAAAATATCCAATGTCATAAATTATGTTACTGCATGACAAGCAATTTGATAGGTGCTAGTTTTGGGGATGTTATAGTTATGAACTATAACATGAATGACATTGAGAAATTCATTTCTGAACTGTATGGGATGCTTAAAACTATTGAGCAAAATATTAAGAAAAAGCCTAGCATTGTTTTGATAGTTCAAAAAGGAAAGGGTATGAAAAAAAAAGGTAAAGGCAAGGGCAAGGGAAAGGGTAAAGGCTTAGATAGTAAGACCAAAGAGTTAAACAAGCCTGAAACCAAGCCTCCAGTCAAGAAGGCAAAACCCCCAAAGGAAGGAGTTTGCTTCTTTTGCAATGAACCAGGTCATTGAAAGAGGAATTGCAAGCTCTACCTTGAAGATCTGAAAAAGAAGAAGATAATGGGGCTGCTCCTTCAAGTATTTAAGTTATAGACATTCACCTTTCTACTTCTTCTACATACATAGGTATTAGATACTGCAAGTGATTCTCACATTTGTACAAATGTGCAAGGTCTCAAAAATAGTAGAAAGTTGATGAAGGGCGAAGTGGACCTATAAGTTGGAAACAGAGCAAGAATTGCTACTTTAGTTGCAAGCACTTATGAATTACTTTTGTCCAGTAGGCTTTTGTTATTTTTGAACAATTGCTATTATGTTCTTGTTTTGAGTAGTAACATTATTTCTCTTTCTTATTTGGATAAGGAAGGTTTTACTTCCATTACTGGGAATGATAAATGTTCTATTTATCGAAATGACATTTTTTATACAAATGGTGATTTGCATTTTAGTCATTATCTTTTAAATCTGGAACATTCTAGTAATAAAAATATCTATAATGTAACTACCAAAAGGACTAAGTCAAACGATTTAAATCCAACCTACCTATGGCATTGTCGTCTTGGCCATATAAATGAGAAACACATTTCTAAGCTCCATTAAGATGGACTTCTTAGCTCGTTCGATTTTGCATCTTATGACACTTGTGAATCTTATTTATTAGGAAAGATGATGAAATCACCTTTTACTAGGCATGGTAAGAGGGCTAATGACTTATTAGAATTCATACATATGGATGTATGTGAACCAATAAGTACAACTGTCAGAAGAGGTTATCTTTACTTCATTACATTTATCGATAACTACAGTAGATATGGATATATCTACCTAATGAAAAACAAATTTGAATCTTTTGAAATGTTTGAAATATTCCAAAATGAAGTACAAAACTAACTTGGCAAGACTACTAAAGCTCTTCAATCTTATTGAGGAGGTGAATATTTGAGCCAAGAATTCATTGATCATCTCAAGAGTTATGGGATAGTCTCACAATTAACTCCTCCAGCAAGACCATAGTGGAATAGTGTTTTTGAGTGGAGAAATCAGACGCTATTAGATATGGTTCGATCCATGATGAGTAAAGTAGATCTTCCACTATCATTTTGGGGCCATACACTAGAAACAGTCATGTTCACACTAAATAGTGTTCCATCTAAGGCAATTGAGAAGACACCATATGAGATATGGACTGGGAAGAAACCTAGTTGTCTTTTCTCAAGATTTGGGGAAATAAGGTTTATGTTAAGAAATAGGCCTCAAACAAGTTAGCACCTAAATCCACATAGTGCCTTTTTGTGGGGTATCCTAAAGAAATAAAGGGATACTATGTCTACAATCCCACTGATAACAAAGTGTTCGTAAATCAAAATGGTATCTTTCTAGAAAGAAAATTTATCTCTAAAAGAATTAGTGGGATCAAGATATATCTTGAAGAATTTTGAGAACCACAAAAGAGCACAGAGTCATAAATAAAAAACTGAGAAGACTTACAAGAAGTAAATGAGCCTACTCAAATAACACAAGGCCCACAAAGGTCTGATAGGACATGGCATCTTCCTTAGAGATATGGATTTCTAATTAATGAATGTCGTGATGTCTTGCTTATTGAACACAATGAACCAACTACCTACCAAGAAGCCATAGTGGGACCAAATTTTGAGAAATGGCTAAATGCCATGAAGTGTGAAATGCAATTCATGTACTATTATAGGTCATAAGTTAATTAATTTATAACCCTTTTGACTGTGTAAGACTTTCAAAGTCCATGCCAGCTTATAAGTTAATTAATTTATAACCCTCCATGGTGATAAATTATAGCATGTATATGGTTTTGTTCTATTTTCAGAGTTCTTGTAGATTTATAAGTCAATTAGCTTATCCTACGTGGTGATAAATTATTGTGAGTACATATTTCAAAAGCTTTTCTCCATAAATGAAAATAAAAGGTTTCTCTAAAAAAATAAAAATAAGATATACTGTCTTGAAAGATAACTTCAAGATACATATGATTCTTATATCCTATTAAAAATATTTTTCACAAAATTATCCCTCAAGATCTTGTCACAAATAAATAAATAAAATATTTTTATGAATACAAAATACAAACTAACATTAAAAATATTTTCTAAAAAATTAAAAATTGATAGTTTCCTTAAAATAATCTCAACCAAGAGACATGTAATGTCCTTAATTATAACCCCAATGTATCATAAAGCATTATTATTTAGCAATTTAGGCTAGCCTTTATGACTTTCTATCCATAATTCGAACATGTAAATCCCATGTAAAGTTAGCATTAAATCAAAATAATTAAAATTCATGATATTAGTAGTTACTTTCATGTGTCACCCACTGAATTGGCCTACCCACTAGGACGTCACTCACCTCGGCTAGTACAACTCCTTGCCTTAGTGGGACAAGGCTTACTTACCTCTGCTAAAATGTTGCTTGCCCCAGCGAGATGCAGAATCCTCGCCTAGGTATGAACCCTCTTGTCTTGGTGACTAACATGTAACTCGCACCTGTAATTATTATTTCATAATAGTTAGCGATATCTACTTATATGTACGATTACTAAGATCAATTATAATATCATAACTTCTCCAAAAACCATTTTCAAGCATACTTTCAATTTAATTTAGAATTTGATAGGTAAAATAGAGCTAATTGGGTTTAAGACTCTTAAATAAGAAATATAAACGTGGCCTATAAATCAGTTTAGGCCAAAGAAACTTTAAATGGCAAATTACACAATTAAATGTAAACTAAACATGCAACTAAAATTCCTTATAGTTGGCAAAATCGTAAAACAACCATCTATTACAAAAATCACCAAAGTCCAAAGGTCTTTAGTGCTTGGTTCCCAAGGTTTTGACCATCTCCTTGCCCTTTTCTTTTCTTGAAAATAAGTATATGTAATAAAGGAAGATTGCATATGAAATTTGTAACATCCTAAATTTTGATTCAAGGAACTAGTTACTAATCAGGGTTAAATTATTGATTAGTAGATTGATTGTGATTTGGATCTTGGGTTAGTATTTTGTATTGATTAGTTGTTATATTAATGGAATTGAAGGGTAGAATGGCAGTCTAAGACATAACACACAAGCAACAGTGAGAGTTTTCTCACTATGTCATATGGCACGATGAAAACTGCATGTGCCATGGCGCACGACATAGATTTTACTTAAGAGTCAAGTCAGAACTTGTGAAAATAGAAGGGAGGAGTAGAGAGAACATATCTGGAGAGGAAATAGAGTCCATCTCTGCTAGGATGAGCATTATTCGGCTATCAGGAGTTTTCTTCGACTAGCGACTTGTCGGGTAAGTATTGTATAGCCCTATGCTACATTTCTACCCTATTTTCTTTAAATTTGATATGTTGAGAAATTGAATCAAGAAGTTTTAATGTGTTAGAATCTAAAAGAAAGGCTTGAAATGGGCTTTTGAATTTGAAACTAAGGTTTTGTGATTAGTCTAGCATTAAATGGTTGAGCTTTGAGAATTTAGGCCTAAATTAGGTTAAAGAATTAGTTTGAAATTGAGGAAATTAGTAAATAGGTGAATTAGAAGGGTGATATAGTCATTTGAATAGCCTATAGGGTCAATGATTGTAGATGATGGATCATATGAATATGAAATATACTAGTTAAACTGCTTTATGTGTTAAGGTATTTGGTTAAGCTGAATCAATGCCTATACTAAGTATTGAGAATTGACTAAGGGACATTATATTTTGTAGATTGAGCATTTGAGAAATTTCTCATGACAATCTACACCTTAGGAGTCCACATGATTGGTAACCCTTAGTAGTAAGAGTAAAAGGTAACTAGAGTAACCCTTTTACTTGTTCGCTTGTGAAATTGTTTACAAGTATGTTATATAACTATGTGCATTGTGATTTATAAACTGATAGAGTAGTAGTATTAGGAATGTAGGTGTGTGAGTAATGTTTGAGATATATGAGATGAGATGTAACTTCTTGAATTTCTAATCCTACGTTAATGATTGATTATGGAATGGATTAGTGATTTGATGTGGGATTAAGGTTCTGGATAATGATATGTTAATTTGACTCATTGGGGTGTTATATGAACATATATGAGTGAAAGAGTGGAATCTGGAGTAGAATGTGTGAGCATAGTAGGGATTTCCCTTACTGTGCCATGTGCCACAAGGGAGAGTAGATATGCCATGGCACATGGTGCAAAACTCAAATAAGTAAGGATGTGTCTAGCTTATGAAATAGAAGGGAAGAACAAGAGAGAAGGGTTATGGTGTGGAGAAGAGCAGGGGTTCTATTAAGGCATTAGTTTTTAGGAGCAAGAGCGATATTTTTGACCTATTACTTATTGGGTAAGTCTTGTACTCCCTTAACCTCCGATTCTATCCTGTTTTCTCTTAGTTTTAACTAGTGAAAAATTAAATTCAAGAGTTTTAAGGAGTTGATTTCTTACCTTATAGTAATAGAAAGGTTCTCCAAAACTAAACTAGTACTTTATGACTAGTTTGAGTTGGAATGATAAAACTTTAAAGCTATACGCATAATTTGACCTAATCTAGAGAGAGAGTAGTGAGAGAAATTTGGCTAGGCAAAGGTTAAAGTTTGTGATGAAGGGTAATTAGTTGTGATACGCATAATTGAATGTGAATTGTGAAATTGATAGTAATTATGTACTTAATTGTGATAATTGACACTTTTTGTTAATATAAAATTGACTTTAGATGCTAATTTTGTGTAGATTTTAGTGTATGATGCACAAATAGCAAAAAGCGATTAAAGTAAGGAAATTACACGAGTAACCCTTTCTATCGGGTAGAAGGGTTGAGGTAACCATATAGTTTATTGTGTTTATTAACTATTATAACTATGTAGAAGTAAATACAAAATGAGAAATTTGTAGTTTTATGAGTTGTATGCATGACTTGACATTGTAAACTATTTTAACATAAAAATCAAATTGTGAAATGAAATGTGAAAGGTTATCGGTTTTGATTGATATATGTATATTATGTATATAGGTATGTGATATGGAATTTGAATGAGCAATGAAAATTGTGAAAAGAATATGATCATAGGGGGTGGGAGTTCGCCAAGATATGTGAGGATATGTATGTGTAGAGAAGTGAGTGAAAAATCTATATAGCGGTTGGCACCATGGGACATTCAGTGTAGCATTATACGGGTTGTTATAATGGGTAATCTGGTATAGCATATTGTGGGATTGTTACCATGGGACATAGGGGCAGTCTGGCAACTCCCTAATGCCCGTTAGGATGTGGTTAAGAGTCAACAATGCTTCTATCAAAAGTGTGTGAAGAGGGAAATCATAGTCTGTAGGTAGGATAGATTACCTTTGGTTAGGTGTTTCTACCACCAAAAGTGTGCTCGGTCAATAAGTAGATGATCCCAGAGAGTCTATGGTTTTGTGTTGGGGAGCAAGCTAAATGATCATGCTAGTGTGTATTTATGTGAAAATACTTTGAAAAGATGAGATTTCTTCATACTTTGCTATATATTTGATATTACTTTTGTTTTGTAACTTTGGCATGGTTATTTGTAGTAATAGGCAGTAAATGAACTATTTTGGTTACTAAGATTTTATCTCATGTATAGTTATTTGTAGTAATAGGCAGTAAATGAACTATTTGTAGTAATTGGCTGAGTTGATATTTCTCATTTAATCCTTTATAAAGATTTGGTGTAATGAATTTGTTAGTTGTTAGCCATGAATGTGTATAAGTTGCCATAGGATTCAATATATGTGCATAAGGTAGTGTTTGTGGTATGTTTGATGAATTTGAGCTTCAAAGCCCTGTGTACATGTGTGAATGATGAAATGATAGATGGGGCTGGTGGATAAATGTGTATATGTGTGAATATGGGATGCTTGAAGTGTATGTGTGATGATTTGGCCTTCTGTGAGATTAAAAATGAAAAGCGTGATTTTATCGAAAAGTGTGATATAGGCGGTTTGTAAGCCAAATGCGTGTGTGTGTGATATATTCTGCATTTATATGGTCAATCAGGTGTGTATTGTCCATTTAGACATGGTTAAGGCTTTAAAAGTGATTAACGATGTTTAGTTTTGAATTGAGGTGCTTGAATGGCAAATTTTGGCATAAAATGGTTAAAATGCACTTAGACGTCCAATTTTTAATTGAAATATCGGATTGAAATGAAACAGTGTCATTAGTTAGATTTTAAAACAAGCTTAATGTGGGCACTTGTACCATCCTAATTGGACATTGAATGTGGAAATGGATCACATTTAACGTTTGCATTAGAAATTTACATTTTGACAGCAAATTCAAGTGTGTGCACTGCAATGCATGTATCCGCATGTCGTGGTGCATGGCACAGAGTGAGCAGCTATGGTCTCTATGCCATATGCTGCAATGCATGTGGCATCTATGGCGCACTGCCCTTATTTTATTTAATTTATTTATGAAGCACATGTTTTCTAGGTTTTTGATGCATGTATATCTATTGCTTTCACTGTGTGTAGGGTTTTATCACTTGAGTAATTCATGAAATGATTTTGAAAATCTTTTCTTAGGATCCAAGATTTTCAAAGTTTTCAAAACAAATGAAATTGAATTGATTAGTATTGATTGTAGGGGAGCATATATTAATGTCAATGAGGGTATTACATGAGACATATGCATAGACATGTGCATTGCATTCGCGAGTATACCCTAGACTAGGGTAGGGGGTCGTGACCCTACTATGTGCAAGTTAAGAAAGTCCTAAAGGTCTTGAGCATAGAGCTTGACTCCACTAGAAAGGACCTAGGAGATCTTCATGATCTTGAGTGTAGAGCTACCATGAAAGACCTTTGTAATGATCCACGAGTGTACCCTAGACTAGGGTAAGGGGTCGTGGTCTTATGTTGTGTAAGGCTGGGAAGTCTTGAAAAGTCTTGAGTATAAAGCTTAACTCCTCCAAGAAGGACATAAGAGACTACCCATACACAAAGAGGATACTTGGTCTAAGATAGAGGTATGGTGGACTAGTTGGCAGGGAATAATGCTACCTTGGATTATGCTAGAAAGATGGTATTACTACCAGTTCATGTGATGCTCACTGTGACTTTGAGAGTAATTTCCAATCAACTAAGGTTATTGTCAGTAGTGTAGGTTGAAAGATTGGTTTCTGAAGGTTGACATGCTTATGCAGTTTTCTTTACAGTGGAAGGTGGTAGTAATAGCAATGTTGATAAAGTCTAAGTTGTAAGTGAGTTTCCTGAGGTGTTTATAGATGAGGTATTAGGTTTGCCACCGAAATGAGAAGTGGAATTCTCTAGTGAATTGGTACCTGATACTGAGCCTATATTGAAAGCTCCATATAAAATGGTTACTACATAATTAATAGAACTTAAGAAGCAGCACAAGGAGTTGTTAGAGAAAGGCTTTATACACCGCAGTGTGTTGCCGTGGGGTTTGCCAGTCCTGTTTGTGAAGAAAAAGGATGGAAGCCTATGGTTATGCATTGACTATAGGCAACTGACAAAGGTGACGATGAAGAACAAGTACCCACTTTCGAGAATAGATGACTTGCTAAATCAGCTAGTGGGAGCTTCAGTGTTTTCTAAGATCGATCTGCAATCTGGGTACCATCAGTTGAGAGTAAATGCAGAAGATGTACCTAAGATGGCATTTCATAATCAATACAGTCACTTTGAGTTCTTAATAATGTCGTTAGGGTTGATGAATGTGCTTGCTATTTTCATAGACTACACGATGTTAGATATGGCAAAACACCCAAGAAGGGATGAATTAGGTTTTTAAGGAAATTTCGATTCTTTTAAATCCTTTTCAGTAAAATTGTTTTCAATGAAAGCTTTTGGCAAATTTGAGTTATAAACAATGTGTGTAAGAATGCCAAAGTTTTTTTCACAATCTCAATAAGTGTATGAATGTTTAAAACCAATCTTTAAGTACAAGGTTTATCCTAGTTTAGCTCCTCATTTAGAGCCTACATCCAGTCCCCAAGAAACTACTTGAGATTTCTTTACTAAAACACAAGCTTGAGTGGGTGCTTGCCACCTCAATACATCCACAAGTTTAGTTTAGGCACTTGTGAGCCTTTACAACAACTCACTTTACTAGTGAGCTTCTTTTTCTAAGAGAACAACCTCTCTTGATTCCAAGGAAAATCTCTCCCTTACCTTTACAAAGGTTTTGTGTATGTGAATCACTTACTTGAAAATCTCTCTAAGAGTAATGATGAGTATAATAAAGCTTTAATACTCAGCAACTAGAGATATGAATGATATTTCCTTAATAATAATGATTTTCATATAACAGGAGTAATAAAATCATTAATTTCATAGCTAAATATTTTTTAGGTTAATCTAATGTTCAGATCAGTTTGGAGTGTCAAATTTATAGTTCATGGAGTGAAATATGTGATAAAGACATCAAATGACTGTTTGGAGATGTTACACAGTGAATATAGCCATTGTTGCATTTTCTTATGAGTGTTTGGTGCTAATTCATACGTAATTTGGAGATTTTTCAAGCAAAAATGATATATCATGCAAGTTTTGGAAGTGCCTCACGTGTGATTTTGGCTTATAGAGCTTAGTTAGTGAAAATAAGGCTTTTGGAGGTCATTTCTCGCATGGGACAGGTAGAATCATATGTGGTTTAGCACATAGAGCTTATTCAGTGTGAAAATAAGCTTCTAGATGCATTTTCATGCATGGTCTGGAAGTGCTCTCACGTGAGTTTGACCACTGGTGCTAAATCACGTGTGATTGTATTATTATGTGTGTGAATGTAATGATAAAGTCCAGATTAAAGTAAGGATTTTACAACATCTCAGTGACCAAGATATTAAATTAGCACATAAAAAAGTGGTAACATATAGTCCATGCACTTCACATATTCATTCAAGTCACACTTGAGATAAATTTCAAAGTTTATATTACTCATTTATGTCCAATAAAATACATATCAAATGATGCATACTCAAATTCACCCTTATAACCTCCTTATCACCTCTGACTGAACTCATGGGCATACTACAGTAGCTCTACTTATAATTACTTGGTCAATTCTGCTCTCCAAATTAAGAGAGGTTACCCGGCCAAAGGCTTCTTCTCTATAGTTTGGACCATGGTTCCCCTTACTCAATGTTCAGTGTGTTATGATATGCCCGACCATTACTATTACTTTGAGCAGTGAAACTAAGCACATATAATATTCTCATACAAATCACTATTGAGGGGTGACCCCGGTAGGGAAAACCATTGATTTTTTATATTAGCTACAACTCCCCTGTAGGTGAATTCCCACCATTATGCATGTATCCACTCTATCAAAATTAAAAATATATAGATAATTCAAGATAATTTCTCATTTCAGCATTAATAAACATATTGTTGAACCATAGTTTTGATGATTACAAAATAAAGAAAAGATTGTATTTCACATGTTGTTTTATCACAACTAAGGTAATTGGCTAAACATTGGATTAACATTGACTTAAGAAGTAGGTTTTGAATTCTAAATCGTGTGGGCTAAAATTCCTTTCCAATGCCTCATCCTATTTTTTGAAGAAAGCCTAGCTCGGTTAATTATTTGACTTAACTATATGCCTTTTGAATACCTAAGTATCTTATGTAAGTTTTCTAGATGAACCTTGTGTTAAAAATCTCTTTCTAGAATTTCCTTTTCACCTAAGTGCCTTTAACACCAGTACTGTGCTTATAGCACTAGTGCTACTGATCATTTCCTTCACATCATCTACTCTGACATTTAACTTATATGCCTTTAACATCGATACTATACACTTAGCACTAGTGCTACTTATGTTCTCCACAATTCTCTTCTTTGAAATACCTAATCTCATTCTCTTATTTCCTGTCAAGCACCTGTACTAACCCTATAACACCTTTGAGGGAAGCTCACTTACAGTAAACTATAATCCATTCAAACTTGAAATTTAGCAGATGAAATAAAGGAGGAGAACAGGTAGATTTAAAGTTAGGTACTTTATTTGGAGTAAATGATACACCCTTAGCCTATTATCTCCTCTTGATAGAACCAACTCAAGAGGAGAAAATTAACTATTAATGCAACGTCATCTTAAAGAAAGAGCTGACATAAAAGAAATCAAGAATAGTACACAATCAATAAACCATGCACCAAGAACTCCTAACAATATTCTATCACTCAAACATTTGATCAGACATCCAACCAACATGTTTGTACAACAAATAAAATTCTGAAATTATCCTAAACAAAAAGGAAACAAATTACAAGATTTGAATCATCCTCAAGTGTAAATTCATCCAGCAAATTTTGAAATTAAAATTATATTAAGCCTTAAAGAATAAAGATTCAAAAATATTACCCATTCAAAGCCAAACCCTTCCATCTTTCTATGTGTTTCAAACTTAGATGCCCTTCAATTTGTCACTCCTTCTAGTTTTTATGCCTCCAAATTCAAACCACCTTCTAATCCGCCTTGCTCAAGCTTGGACTTCTTCCCCAGCCAGCATTGAACTCACCTTCTCTGGCTCAATCTTGTACCTTGTTGATGATGATGACTTACCCAGAGACAAGGACACTAGAGATGAAGCCCAAACACGAAAGAAGATAACAAAGATCTAACTAATCTTTTCCCAAACTAAAACTCTTTACTGTCAAATTCCATCCACCAGATTCGGCCTTCTCATGGCATCAGATTTCATCTCCTACCACTACCAACCTCTGCTCTCTCTTCTTCCAAATCTTTCACGCATTCTCTCTCTAAATAGAAGTAAAATCTCTCCCAACACTCGATTCTTTCTCTTCCATCCTCCATCCTATAATCTTTAGAAATCTCTCGTTCTCAATTTCTTGCTCAAAACCTCTCTCAGATTCAACCTTCTTCCCCTTTTTGTTCTCTTTCTTGCTCTCTTTTATATTGAAGACTAAAAGAAAGAAAAAGAAAACAAATTGCCTTGTGTGTAGCCAAAAATCTCTCTGCTTTTCGTTCTTTTACTCCCATATCTGGAAGGTTCAGCTTTGCTCTTCTCCTTCACACGCGTCTGGACTTTGCTCTCCTTTTTCTCTGGCACTTCTCTCGTTTGGTCTTCCCTTGGTCAGGTGGTGTTATGCTTTCTCTTTTCTTTCTTCCCTCTGATGCATCAGGTGAAGACCCTTTCCCTTTACTCTACTATTTCTCTGCCAGCTGAAAGCAATTTTAGGTTGGGTGAAATTTCGCCTGCCCCATTTCTTTTTATTTTATTTTAATGCCTTCTTTTTTTGTGTTAATCAGATTAAGGGAGAGAGAGAAAAATTTGATTTTGAAATATATATTTGTTTGATTTTATTTTTTTTTATGAAAAATAATAAGATTTAAAAAGTTAACTCTCAAAAGTTGATTCCCAATATTTTGAATGGTTGGGATAATTTGGAAGAGATTTTGTAAGGTTTAAGCAAGGTTCTTTTTTCATTTTCAAAATTGATTCCAAGGGCCAATTTATTTATCTTCTTTATGTTATTATTATTAAATTTTTTTAAAATAAAAATCCTAAAAAGGATTAAATTTCATTTTTGTATTTTTATATTTTTTTTTGGTTTTTTTATTATTTTTATTAAATTTAAAAATGCTCAGATAAAATATAGTGTTCATAGTTACCCCTCTTTACTTGTTTCTTATGTAAGTATATGAAAAAGTGTGTTTTTGAATTCTTACATAAGTGACAAGTAAAGATAGAACATGTATTTTGGTCGTCCATGCAATACATATGAAAAGACCTAATTGCCTCTGACATAACAAGATATGATTAAATGTGAGACCATTGGATAACAAACATAATGAAATAATTTTTTTTTTAAGTTTTAGCAATGTGATGTAAATGTAAATGACCAAATAATATAAAAGGATGTTGCAAGACTATTGGATGACAGACACAATAGAATGATTTTTTTTTTGTTTTAACAATGTGATGCAAATGAAAATGACTAAATAAAAAAAATAAAAAGAAAGATGTTGTAAACAAATGACAACGATCTAAACAAAATATATGTTGACTAGATGCCCTTCTTCATTTGATTTCTAAGTAAGAATTTCATGAGATGATATTCTTATCTTAGAAATGAATGAAGAAAGAAACATGTATTTTGTTTGAAGGGGCAAGACTCTTAAGTACCTAGAACTAAAAAAAACAAAACAAAAAACAAAATAAAACAACGGGTTTAAAATGGAATGTGATTTAGGAAATAAATAAAACAAAACCTCAATGGAGATGAATTGCTTATGTTTAAAGGGACTTGGTTGGATGCCTACCTTTACAAGGATTTAAAGAATTATGCCAGTCAGTACTGGGCTTTAAGGGTGCCTGCCGTTATAGGGATTTAAAGAATCATGCCAGCCGTTACTAGGCTTTGATGGTGCCTACCATTATAGGGCTTTAAAGAATCATGCCAGCCATTACAAGGCTTTGAGGGTGCTTGCCATTACAGGGCTTTAAAAAATTGTGCCAGCCATGATTGGGCTTTAAGGGTTCCTACATTATAGGGCTTTAAAGAATCGTGCTAGCCGTTATTGGGCTTTAAGGGTGCCTGCCATTATAGGGCTTTATAAAATCGTGCTAGCCATTACTAGGCTTTGAGGGTGCCTGTCGTTATAGGGCTTGAAGGTGCTAGCCGTTACTAAGCTTTGAGGTTGCCTGCTGTTACAAGGCTTTAAGGGTGCCAGTCGTTATTAGGCTTTGAGGGTGCCTGTCATTACAGGGCTTTAAAAATTATTCCAATCGATACTAGGCTTTGAAGGTGCTTTCCGTTATAGGGTTTTAAAGAATCGTGCTAGCCGTTATTGGGCTTTAAGGGTGCCTGCCATTATAGGGCTTTATAAAATCGTACTAGCCATTACTGGGCTTTGAGTGTGCCTGCCGTTATAGGGCTTTAAGGTGCCAGCCGTTACTAAGCTTTGAGGTTGCTGGCTGTTACAAGGCTTTAAGGGTGCCGGCCGTTACTGGGCTTTGAGGGTGCCTGTCATTATAGGGCTTTAAACAAAATTACTGTTTAAAATTGTGGTGGTGACTCCTAATAAAAAAAATTTACTCAATTTTCCTCCTCAGGAAACTCAAGATCGAGCATGACAGTTTGACAATTCCATTAGGGATATTTCATAGAGTTAAGCTTATTCTAGTTAACTATGCAAATTTATTTAGCCTTTCCTTTTATTTTAATTATCCTTTTATCTTTCTTTTATTTTATTCTTTTTATTATAATTCTTTTTTTCCTTATATTTTGTGATTTGAATAGCATACGAAGTATTGGTAGAATTTTGCTTAACATATTTGTATGTTCTCCACACATATTAAGCACTCACTTCCAACCTCACACACATGTTTGGCCCTATATCCAAGTCTGAAAGTAGCCTAGGTTAGTAGAAGTTAGTAAAAATTTCCTTGAGGGACTTTTAAGTCCCCTGAAGTCATCATAAATACTTTACCTAAGTTGATATCTATTTACCTAATTTAATACTTGAAGGGTTATTAAACTTTCACAGGGCCATGTTAGGTAAGTAGATTTCCCATCTCTTTGGAGGAAGTGGCTTAGGGACATTGTTTAGGATGCTAGATCTATCTAAAACATTGCACATTACATGTAATATCCTATCTTAGGACATACTTGATATAATACACTTGTTATCATTCCATCTTTCAATAACATTCAAGGTGCAATAAACAATTACTCATGGTGAAACCAAGACTTAAGTCAAGGATACATTTTAATTTAAAAATTTAATGATCCAAAAGTAACAAGTTGATGATTAAAAGATTAATTCTATACCCTATATTTATCATCCACGCAATTCATCTTTTTAAATAATTGTATTAATAAAAAATATTATAAATTTAATTTAACTTACTAAGTAATAAAAAAATTAAATAAACTACTTCATAAAATTGCAACCAATATGAAATTTAAAATATAACAATTAAAAATATTAAAAAAATATCTCATAGATTCAAAACTTAAATAAAATAAATATAATTGATACAACCTATGAAAAGTATAACAAATAAAATTATTCTTGCGAAATAACATCCCTTTCTTTTTCTAGGGATCAATAAATGCCTATAGAAAAAAGGACTTTTCTCTTATAGACAATGTCAAAAGTAATTAACTAACAACGAAGAGATTTTAATCTCTCTCATTCATTAAGGATTAGGTTCCATGTTCTTGAGATTCAATAAGAATTTGATGAAAAGTGAACCTTGATAATTCTATATAGGAATGCATCCTAAGATTAAAAATAATCAAATCCCTTCCATATATTGAGGCTATCTAACAGGATGGAGGTGCAATGTTCTAAGGATTTGAAGTTGAAAGACCAATGGGTAGCAAGAATGTCAACTCTAATGCAACCAAAATAATGGAGACGAATGGCTTTGAGCAAGGGAAAGGACTAGGTGCACATCTCCAAGTATCAAATCCCAATCAACTTACTTGAGGATTGTAAATGTTAAGGATTTGGGTACTAACCTCCTTGGGAGAACAACTAGAGAAAAAAGAAAACTTGGTACCAAGAAATTCCCCACTATAGGGAACCTTTTCTAACACCTACTGAAGTCATAAATAAACCAATCATTGCAATGGTTGCTTTAGATGATGAAAGAACTTGCGTGCGAATCTCAGTTGACACTCCTAGAATAGTATTGGAAAACTAGGAGATCACAGGAAAATTTGATTTTCTTACCTCAAATACCTAGTTTGGAAACCAAATTCCTAAAAACTCTGCCCAATGCAAAATTTTTGAAGTCCTTGAATGGTGATTCATTGTAACATCTTGATTTTCTAATCCTGTGATTTGTTGTTAATCAGGGTAAAGTGGTAATTAGTGTAAGATTAGAGATTTGGATGATTAGTTAATGACTTATGTCTTTAGGATGATGAATGAATAGATACGGGTGGAAGGATCGTGTTTAGGGTCGAAGCATGTGCGGATAGTGAGAATTCTTCTTACTGTACCACGTGCCGCTGCTAGTGCTACATATGCCGTAGTACATGGACCAGAAAATGACCCTTTAAGTCATGAAATTTCATGAATTTCAGAAGGGATTGAAACACATGAAAGGTAGAAAAGAAAAGTGAAGGTCTAATAGGGTAAGAGATTTTAGAGCTGTGGAAGGTACTTCTGATTAGTAACTTAGCAGGTAAGCTACATATAACTCTTACCTTCCATTCTACCCATATTTCTTTGAATATGAGTTATAGAGAAATTGAATCGGTGTAATTTAAGGGATTTGATTCTTACCCAATATAATAAGAAGGTTCTCGAGAGTTAAATTAGAGCTTTGCGACTAGTTTAGAGTTGAATGATAGAGCTTTGGACCTGTAGGCTTGATTTGGCCCTAGATTAGAGAGGAAAAAGGGGTAAAAATTGTGTTTGATTGAAATAAGACTAGTTAAGATAATGTAAAGTGGTAATCAAGTAGTAATTGACTTAAAATGGATAAATGGAAAAGAATATACTGCTAAATATAGCCATAAGTAGTAATTATGTGCTTTTGGCTAAATTGGACTAATTGATTAAATTGTGCCAATTATATTTAAATTGGCATATCGTGCATTTAAGTTGAGAAGGAAGCTTGTGACGAGCTATAGTGGTAGTTGAAATCTATGGGTAACTTTTCTAGTGACAAAGGGTTGTGGTAACCAAATAACTTCCTTTATTTAGCTATTTATTGTAATTATGTATGAGTATGCTATCTATTGCATAAAATTGTTTAGAACTAAGTATCTTTTATAGCATTGCGTGAATGTTGCATGAAAATGGCTTTTGATCAAATAAATGAGTAAGAACGTATGATTTATACTTTACATAAATATATGCTATGTTTTGAGGATACATGTATGCTTGGTTCAGAGAGCATGATTATAAGGGTGGGAGTTCACCCATGTGGAGTGTAATAAAAGACCATATGGCATATTCTCCTTAGTGCCTGATGGGGTATGGTGTTGGAGAAACCTCTTTAGTGGCTTTTTAGGTGCGGTGTTAGAGATGATCTCTTTAATGCCTATTGAGGCGTGCTGTTGGAGATTTGGACTCCTTAGTGTCTTTATGATATGGTGTTGGAATCAACAACACCTGTTGTGTGTATTGGGAGAAATCATAGTTTGAAAGTGTGATAGAACACTTTTGGCCAGGTAATTCTACTATTAAAGGTGAGCTCAAGGCTAATAAATTGTATATTGGTCTAAGGCAAGCCTATGGTTTCAAGTTGGGGTGATTTGGAAGTTCGGTTGATAGTGATAATGCTATATGCAATATATGTGAAAAAGTAGTGAAAAGTGATGAAACAAGACCGAAAGTGGTGAAATAGTTTATATGAGTGAAATTTAAAGTGAATGTGTGATATATGTTATGTTTAAGGTATATTATCCTATGCTTTCATATAGTTTCATGTGATAGTTACTAGTAGTGAGTTATTCCATTATTGAGATTTTTATTGCACTCCCGTGGTTATATGTTTACGGGACAGAGCAGTGATCAAACCAAAGGAAAAGAGTCTGGGCTAGCACAGTGGTATTGTGACTATAAGATCCCTGAGTTTTTATGTAATGAACTAACTTGATGTTAATATTGTATAAACAGGTTGCCAAAGAAGACTGCATGCATGTTTGAGTTGTGTTTTGTGGGAAATGTAGTGATTTATAGTAAATGCTGAGAGTTTTGGTAAATCTTAGCCATGTGTGAAATTATGATAAAATGAGTAATTTGGGGTTAAGATTAAGTGGTGATTATGTTATGAACGTGGATATATGTAAAGTTGATATGTGGTGAGAAAGGGCCAAGTGGGCCAGCTTGTGCTTAATTGTGCAGTTGTACGTTTTAGTGGAAATTGCTCGTTGAGGGGTAAAATTTTGGTATATGTATGTATATGTCATATATTGTGGTTAATCAAGTATAATAGGTCCTTTGGAACTTGGTTTAAGCCTTTGTGTGGTTTAATGAGATCAAGGGATCAATTTGAGCACTTGGGTGTGCAAATTTTTTAGAAAAAGTGACTTTTTACACCTGGGTATTTAAATTTTGATCAAACCATTAGATCGTGTCCAAACCTATCTCATTAGATAGCTTATGAAATAAGCTTCGTGTGGGTACTTGAATTCCTCCAATCAGACATTGTATTTAAAAGTGGCGTACGCTAAAAGTTCATTTGTACTGTCAAATGATAGCAAAAAATTCAAACTAGCGCACCACGACGCATGGCGTCTCATGCCGTGACACATGACATAGTGAAGGTCTAGGCTTATGGTTCTGTACCACATGCTATAGCTTATATGTTGTTCACCACAGCACATTGCTAATAGTTTGACATGATTTTGTACTTTATGATGCACGCAATGATGGTTATGAATGTATGTGACTTATTTCCACAATGTAATTCTCTGATATGTTGTGATTTTAATGATTTTACAAAATGAGTCTTGAGCCTAGACTTTTCAAATAAATTTTTTGATTAATGTGGTGATTTGGTTAATCTTTTACTATATTAAGTAGATATAGGATAAGGTTACATTCATTAGTTACCCCTGACATGCATAATCATGAATGTGATGATATTGATATAATCCAAGTGTACAGAAAAATCATTTAGTTAAACAAAAGGTGAAATTGCTTGCATAAAGCATAGGGACGAATGAGGATAAGAAAGAGTTAAAAATGAAAGATAATCCTAAAAAGGGGCAAATGATTGAACTTTTTAAAGAATACTTGGATATATTTGTATGGTCTTATTAGAATATTCTAGGCTTTGCCCCAAAGATAGCATCTTATTGAATTCCTTTACTCCTTAACTCCAAGCTAAAGAAATAAAAACTAAGAAAGTTGACGACAAACATATCCCTCACCATACAAGAAGAGCTAATGAAATAATTAGAAGCTGGTTTCTTAGAAGTGGTGAAGTACCCTTAAAGGATGGCAAACATTGTCATCATTCTGAAAAAGATGGTCGCTCTTGAATGTGTGTTGATTATCATGACTTAAAATAAGGATAGTCTAAAAGATGATTTCCCCTTACCCTATATCGACAAATTAGTTGACAACACAACATGAAACCATAGATACTCATTTATGGATGCTGGATATAACCAAATCCTCATGAATGATGACAATAAAAAGGAGACTACATTTGTTACACAATGGGGAACTTATTGCTATTAAGTCATGCCTTTTGGATTAAGGAATGTGGGACAACTTATCAACGAGCTATGGTAGCACTAATTCATGATATGATGCATAAAGAGATTAAGGTATATGTGGATGACATGGTAGCTAAGTCTGTGGAGGGCCAAAGTCACATATTGGTACTTAGAAATTGTTTGTAAGACTAGCAAATATAAACTTCGGTTAAACCCAAACAAGTGCATTTTTGGGGCATTATTTGGTAAACTAATGAGACTTATTGTGAGTCAAAAAGTATTACAATAGACCCTGAAAAGTGAAAGCAATTCGAAAAATGTTACCCCTTCAAACAAAAAAAAAACTTTGAAGTTTCTTAATGTAAGGTCCTTACTCAATCCGGACTTTACCATTCTCAAATTGCACATCACAGTATTAGGATAGGCTGGCACCCAAGATGAGGGTTGAATTGGGTGACACTTAAAAACTTTTTAAAACTTGAAAGAGTGAAGAGCTTAAGTATGAAGGAAGAAGATGAGACACACAAGTTTTATATTGGTTCAGCCTCAAACTTGGCCTACTCTAGTCCTCAAGATCACACTTAAGATTTTCAACTAAGTTCACAAGTTTTAATGGGTACTTGCCAATATGGTACAACTCTTAAGACTTAACTTGTCTTGAATCACTTAACAAACCTTGCTACAATCTAATAAGTTGTTACAAACACTTGAAAAATACCTTTTCAAGATTTCTAAAGAAAGAAATAAGCTTTTACAGAAAACTCTCTTAAAGAGTTGATAGAATTAAAATTGAAAGCTTATAAACTTATGAGAGCTTTTCACAATTCGTTTAAAAAATAATAAATGAATGCAAGATGTAAAAGGACAATTTTAAATATTTTTGAATGCTCAAATAATGATTAGTTCTTTCAAAGATCATTTGTTGTTGTTTTAGCTCAAAATGAACAACATACATAGTTTTGGTAGTTGATAGTCCATTAGAATAGTGATTCTATTCGTTAATGCAATTTCTTGTGAGTAATTGGTAGAATCAAGCGTGAAATTGCACTTAGAATGTTTCATAAATGTTTATATGATAAATCACGTGTGAACTACTTGATTTCTCACGTGTAGTTTTGTACGTCTGAATAAGCATTTAGTTCTTTATGTCAAAACTTGTGTGGTACCTCTTTGCTCTCACACGTGGTTTTGCACTTGTGAATAAGCATTTGGTTTTGTGTCCTAAAACTCAGGTGGTACCTCTTTACTCTCACACATGGTTTTGTACTTGTGAATATGCTTACATATCAGAGTACTAAATCTTATGAGTAAACCATTAGCTCTCATGTGTGGTTTTGCACATAAGAAACCATCATCAATTCTGTGTGACAAATCATGCATGGAACCTCTTTCCTCTCATGCTTGAAATGGCTGCTAGAAAGCCAAAGCTAATTTTTGTGATCAAAACTCTCATGGAACTAGAAGGCTATCATGTGTGAATTAGCAAGCAATAATGCACAAACTTGTCTGGGTGAATTTTCATGCATAGAACTGTACATGACTCAAGCAAGATTTTGTATAATCAAGAGATATAGATTTATGAATCAATGATCATACAATTGAATAATTATTGCTTGGCTTGAGATGACTTAAGACTTAACAAAGAAAAATATGATTTTGCAACAAGTGACAAATCACACGTGGCTACCATCAGACTCAGGTGTGAAACAACACTTTGACACAATGTAATGAAGCATAGTTACTAAAACTTGCATGGACAATAATAGCTCTCACGCTTGATTTTGCATGCAGAAACAAAGCTTAAGCATCACATAACACAAGTGATAAATCACGCGTGAATCACTTGCTAACTCTTGTGTGATCTAGCAGTCAGTGTGCATAACTGGCAAAATCTCATGAGTGACCTACAAAATCACATGTGATTTTGATCCTCACATTGGAATTAGAAACTATGAATTTCAACATATAAGAAAGACATTGTTTGCAAGCTTTAATATACTTGGATGAGTCTTAATTCATAAAAGTGAGACATATGATGCATTCATTTAAATGATTATGAAAACTGGTTAAGCTCTCAAAAGTTTACACATTAAATTTAAGAGAATTTAAGTAACTTAACCTAACCATCTTTATTTTCTCTTGATTCTTCATACTCTTAAGGTTTTATCTTCATTCATGATTCTTATATTTGTACACATAAGAAATACCTCTTCTCTTAGTTTTGTAATCATCAAAACATATGATCCAATAATCTCCCCCTTTTTGATGATAACAAAACCTTAAGATCAAGGTTCTTAGTTCTGTTTAATACAAAACTTGCCCTTAAACTGATATGAGAGAATTAAAATTTAAGAGTACAGAATTATTCAACTTGCAATAAAGAAATTAAACATATGAATGACAAACATGAATATTTCATTGATAAAAAATATATTACAAGTTATAGTATAACAGCTTATCATTGAAAAAGAGTAATACAAAAAGATTTCTTCCTATAAGGCTAAGTCATATAGCTACCCTTTAAGTCTAGCTTATCTCTTTACATATCTTCTCCCTCTTTGGCATCATCAAAAAGATGGAGGCCTTCCCAAGAGAGAGAAAACATGATATCTGAGATGGGCTTCAAGGATTTCTGTCTATTAGACAGAGATTCTAGGTTGAAGGTAGGAGTTGATAGAACCATTGTCTAGGTGGAAGAATCATTTGGATCTATAGGTGGAATGGGATCTAATGCTTCAATTGAGCCATCAGTAGCTTGAGGCAAAGGTGGAGGCAATTCTTGATCAGCATCTTCAACTTATCTTTTAGGTAGTAGAGAAGCTTAAATTTACTGAAGCTGATCTTTAGGTCCTTGATCTTTAGGTTCTTTAATAATGGGTTCCTTAATGGTTTAGCGAAGGGAAGGTTTGGGTTTTTTGTGTTTGGGGATGGATTTCTTCCTTTGAAGTATTTTGGTTACTAATTGAGCAGAGGAGATGGAAAATGAAGTCATAGGAATTGGCATAGATGAGGATGTGGCATATAACATCTAGAAAAATTTAATCATGATTTATTAACCAAATGAGTTTGATTAGTGAGTTATGAGGTATGTGGCCAGAGGGGCTTAATTGGTGTAATTAATTGTCATTTTAGCCTTAGAAGTTGGTTCGGATTAATGACGAGCCACCCAGGCATGAAAAGAGGATGAAAAAGTGAAGGAATGCCCTCTATGCCACATGTCATAGCATGTGATCAATCCACCATAACGCACAGAGGCAGATTTAAAGGCAACAGGCCTTTCTATGCCATGTGTCGTGGTGGAGGGTAGCGTATGCCACGACACACGACTAAAAATTAAATATATCTGGTTTGTGTCTGCACGAGAAAAACAGAGAAGAAGGAGAAAACATGAAGACCACAACTAACGCTCTACTAGGGCACATTGTTAGATCACATTGTTGGATCACATTGAGTTAACCTTGGCCTAATAGCTCCTCACATGTAGAAGGTTAGGTTAGTCTGTGAAGGATGTAGCCACGTGATAGTCACCAGTTTCATGTCAGAGATAATAGGAGGGTAGAAAGTTGGCATTTGTCATGCATATAAATCTGGCCATAAGGTTGTTAGTATTGTGGTCCAGCATGTGTTAGGGTCGCATGGTTGGTAGTATTTGTAATGTCCTTACCAACATTACCATAGCCTCCACTACAAAGAATCTAATCACTTTGAAATGATTTAGTTTGAAAACATTGAAAGCATTGGGATTCCAATAAAAATTTTTAGAAATCATTTTATAACTCACTCAAGTATAAATCTTTATACACACAGTGAAAGCAATAAAACTATGCACATCAAGGATCAAGAAAACATGCGCATCAATAAAAAATAAAGTGAAAATTTACACTGTGCACCGTGGCTTGTGCCATATGTGCCACAGCATATGGCACAGAGTCCATAATCGCTCGTTCTGTGCTGTGCGCCATCGCATACGGGTACATGCGTTGCGGTGCGCACACCTGAATTTGCTATCAAATGGCAGTTTCTAATATGAAATTCAGATGTGAGTCATTTCCACATACAATGTTCGATTGGGATGCTTCAAATGTCTACACGAAGCTTGTTTTGAAATCTAACTAATGAGACTAGTTTCAACTCAATTCAATATTTCTATCAAAAATTGAACACCAAGGTGCATTTTGACCATTTTCTACCAAAGTTTTGTCACTTAAGTGTCTCAATTCAAAACCAATTGTTATTAGCTAGTTTTTGGGCCTTGACCAAGTTCAAATAGACAATATACAACCAATTGACCACACACATGTACAATATATCTCACATACACACATTTGGCCTATAAATTGCTCATTTTCACTTTGGGCTAAAGTCACATTTTTACTTCTATATTCTCATACATGGCCAAATCACCATCCATCCACTTCACACATCTCAAATTTACACACATGTGCATTTATCTACTAGCCCATCCAGTCATTTCATCATTCACACATTTACAAGGGCTAGGGAGCTCAAAATCATCAAATACCATAATATACACATGTATAAATCCTATGGCAACCTATATACATTCTTGGCTAATAATCTACAAATCATTATACCAACTCTTACAAAGACTTAGGCGAGAGATGTCAACTCAGCCTGTATCCTTTCCCTTTGACTTACTAGTAGTAAAACCTTAAAAATGTGAATAATCACAGGTGAGATAAGAATCTCAATAATCAAATATAGTTCATTAAATGTCTATTATCATAAATAACCATGCCAAGGTAACAGAAATCATCTTATAGCATATACATGTAGTATATCATAACTAAATCATCACTTTTGCATGTAAATCACATTTTAAACACTTTTACACCTTAGCATGATCAACTATCCACAAATCCTATAAAGATCCTTAACACAAAACCATAGGCTCTCCTAGATCAATCACTTATCGACCTAAGCTCACTTTTGGTGGTAGAAACACTCGGCCAAAGGTAATCTAGCCCACCTACAGATTATAGTTTCCCTCTTCACACACTTGTGATAGAGTGTCGTTAACTCTTAACCGCACCCTAACAGGCACTAAAAGTTGCCAGGCTGCCCGAATGTCCTATGATATAGTCCTATAATATGCTGTATTGGATTACCCATGGTACCAGGCCATATAATGCTGTACCGAATGTCCCATAATGCTAGCCTGACCATATGAATTTTTCACTCACATATCTCCACACATATATATACTCCTACATATCTTGGGTGAACTCCCACCCCCTATGATCATGCTTTTTCACAATTATCACTACTCATTCACATTTCTACAATATATAAGGTCATGACATATATATATCATTTGAAATTGATAACCTTTCAAAAACCATTTCACAAACTAATGCTCATGCTAAAACCATTTTCAATGCACATCATGCATTAAAACTCATAAACCACTATTTCTCATTTTGTATTTACTTTTACATAGTTATAATAGTTAATAAACACAATAAACTATATGGTTACCTTAACCTTCTGTTCAATAGAAAGGGTTACTCATGTAACTTCAACCTTGTTCAAGCTCCTTTCACATAATTTGTACGTCACACACTAGAATCTATATAGAATTGGCAACCCAAAGTCAATTTTTCACTATTGATAAAAGTGCCAATTGTCACATTTAAGCGCCTAATCGTTATTATCTTCACAATTTACACTTAATTACACGCATTACCACTAATTACCCTACATTTCAAGCTTTAACATTTCTAACTAATTTTCTCTTACTACTCTCTCTCTCTAGATTAGGGCAATTCCTGCCTATAACTTCAAAACTTTATTTTTTTAACTCAAACCAGTCACAAAGCACTTGTTTATTTTTGAAGAATCTTTCCATTGCTATAAGGTAAGAACTCCTTAAAACTCCTAAATTCCATTTCTCACTAGTTTAAACTAAGAGAAAATAGGCTAGAATCAGAGGTTAAGGTAGTAAGTGACTTACTCGATAAGTAACAGGTCACAAACACCGTCCTTGCTTCTAATTATTGTTGCCCTTGCACATTCCTTGCTCTTTTCCACACCAAAAATCTCCTCCCACATTTCTCCCTTCTTTTACACGAGCAGGACACATCCCTATTAATTTGATTTCAGTATCATGCACCACGGCGCATCTACCCCCCACCACGGTACGTGAAACATTGAAGGAAATCCTCACTATGCTCACCCACTCTACTTCAGGACTCCGCTCTTCTACTTGTATCTATTTATATAACATCCCAATGAGTTAATATAACACTTCACTACTTAAAACCCTAATCCCTCATTAAATCACTAATTCATTTACTAATCTGTTATTAACATATGATTAGAAATTTGAGATGTTATAGTTCTCCCTTTCTTTTAAGAATTTTGTCCCCAAAATTGAAATAACTACTCACACATACCTAAGGGAACAACAGAGGGTATAGCTATCTTATCTTAACTTCTGTCTCTGAGGTCGCATCACCAAGACTCATACCCTTTTAGAGTACTTTTACTAGTCAAATAGTTTTATTCCTTAGCTATTTATCCTCACATCCACTATTCACTTCGGTTCTGCTCTATAGGTCATATTTTCTCATAATTCTACCTCTTCAGGCTTAATCACATGAGAAGGATCTGATTGTTACTTCTTGAGTTGAGACACATGAAACACATTATGAATCCCAGATAACTGTGGAGGTAAAGCAATTTAATAAACAACTAGTCTAATCCTTTCTAAGACTTCCAATAGACCCATGAATCTAGAAGTTAATTTCTTAGCTCTAATTGATCTTCTAATTCCTGTTATTAAAGTAACTTTCAAAAACACGTGGTCGCCTACCAAAAACTCCAACAATCTCCTTCTTCGATCATCATAGCTCTTTTGCTTGCTTTAACCTGTCAATAGCTTCTAACATATTAATTCAATTTTCTAAGTGGTCTAGTCCATAACATTTGGTCCCACTATGCTTCTTTCACTCAGTTGATCTAATACAAGGGTGATTTACATTTCTTTCCATATAAAGCTTCATATAGGGCCATTTGAATATTGGAATGATAGCTGTTGTTGTATGTAAATTTAGCCAATGACAAGTAGCTTTCCTAGCTATCACGCAACTCTAACACACAAGATCTCAATATATCCTCCAGAGTTTGAATGGTTCGCTCAGTTTGCCTATCAGTCTGAGGATGGTAAGCAGTACTAAATTTTAAAGTAATACCCATGGCTCCTTGTAACGCTCCCTAGAACCTAGATGTGAATCTTAGATCTCAATCAGAGACTATATCCTTAGGCACTCCATGTAAACGTACAACTTCATGGATAAATCTCAGCCAACTGCTCCAGAGAATCACTGATCTTGATGGCTAAGAAGTAAGCTGACTTCATCAATCGGTTAACTATTACACAAATAGCATCATGCCTCGACTGAGTTCTTGACAATCTAGAAATGACATCCATGAAAATGCTATCCCATTTCTACTTAGGTATTTCTAATGGCTGTAACATCCTAGCTGGCCTTTAATACTCGATTTTCACTTTCTGACAAGTCAAGCATCGTGCTACAAACTCAGTCACCTCTCTTTTTTATTCCTAGCCACAACCAGTAACGCTTAATGTCTTGATACATCTTCGTAGCTCTCGGGTGGATAGTGTATCTACTACAGTGTACTTCATTTAGGATCACTCTTCTAAGTCTTTATCACTATGAACACAAATTCTATCCTAGTAAACCATGAATCCATCATCATTGGAGCTAAAATATTTAGTCAGATTTGACTCAACCTCTTCTCAAATCCTAAGAAGATACTCATCTTCCAACTACACCATTCTTAATTCCTTCTAGAAATCACTATTAATCACAGTAGTATAGGCACCAACTAAAGCTTTTAATAGTACATCTTGTTGAGAATCGATTAAAAACTCTATCAGATTGTATTTTCGAACCATCAAACTAGCTATATGTAGGGTCTTCATGCTCAACGCATCAGCTACCATATTAGCTTTCCTCATATGGTATTTCAACTCAAAGTTATAATCCTTAAGTAATTCCATCTATCATCTCTGCCTTATGTTCAACTCCTTTTGATCCATTAGATACTTTAAGCTCTTGTGGTCATTGAACACGCTAAACATCAAACCAAACAAGTAGTAATGCTAAATCTTTAGTGCAAAAACCACAGCTGCAAGTTCTAGATCATTAGCCGAGTAATTTTCTTCATGTGGCTTATGTTATCTTGACGCATATGCCACTACTCGCCCATCTTGCATCAGCACACAGCCCAAACCTCTTAGAGAAGCATTTGTGTACACTTTATCTGGTAGTCTTGAATTCAAGATTATTAACACAAGTATAGTAGTCAACTTTTCATTCAACTTTTGAAATTCAATCTCACACCTGTCATCCTAAACAAACAGTTGATCTTTTTGGCTCAACTTTGTTAATGGGGAAGCAATATGAGGAAAACCTTGGATAAATCTTCGGTAATATCTAGTTAATCCCAAAAAACTTTAAATCTTTGTAACTGAATTAGGCCGTTCCCATTTCAACACAGCATCAACTTTATAAGGATCAATAAAAATTCTATCTGCTGATGCCATAGGGCCTAAAAATCTGACTTCCTTAAGCCAAAATTCATACTTACTGAGCTTGGCAAACAAATTGTTCTCCTTAATAATCTGGAGGACAATCCAAAGATGCTTGGCATGTTGTTCCTTATCTTCCAAATAAACCAGAATGTCATCGATGAAAACCATAACAAACTGGTTTAAATATGGTTTAAAGATATAGTTCATGTAATCTATGAAAATTACAGGTGCATTGGTCAGACTAAATGGCATGACAAGGAACTCATAGTGCCCATAACGCATATGAAAGGCTATCTTAGGTACATCTTTCTTAAAAACCTTCAACTGATGATATCTTGACCTCAAATCAACTCATGTGATATAATTGGTAAATGAGTTACTTGCCTAAATAACTTAATTTTAAGCATCCTGCCAAAGCAGACTTAAGTTTAAGTAAAATCTGGGTCTTAGCCCACTAATCAAATTTGAGGGTTGTTACTTTTAGTAGGAGATATAAAACTTATAGTGTATTTTGTTATAGAATCATGTTGACTAGTAACACTGTTACACTATCATTGCGATCAGTACTTGAGAAGGACAAACTCAATAGGATAAACTTTCTTGACTGGTTTAGGAAGTTAAGAATTGTTCTCAAGTAGGAAAGAAAGGCCTATGTCCTGGATAAACCCATTCCTGAGGAGCCTGTGGCCAACACTTCAAGAGCTATATTGATCATCTTGAGAGGCTCGGATTTCCCTTAAGCCAAGAGTTAGCTACATATTTGATCTTAAACTCACTCCTGAAAAGTTATGACTAGTTTGTTATGAACTATAACATGAATGACATGAAGAAATCTATTTCTAAACTGCATGGGATGCTTAAAACTACTGAGAAAAACATTAAGAAAAAGCCTAGTACTGGTTTGATGGTTCAGAAAGGAAAGGGTATGAAAAGGAAAAGCAAGGGAAAGGGCAAGGGAAAGGGTAAAGGCTCATATGGTAAGACCAAAGAGTCAAACAAGCCTAAAACCAAGCCTCCAGATAAAAAGGCAAAGCTCTACCTGGAAGATTTGAAAAAGAAGAATGATAGCGGGGCTACTCCTTCAGGTATTTATGTTATAGACATTCACCTTTCTACTTCTTCTGCATGGGTATTAGATACTGCATGTGGTTCTCACATTTGTATAAATGTGCAGGGTCTTAGAGATAGTAGAAAGTTAGTAAAAGGCAAAGTGGACCTACAAGTTGGAAACAAAGCAAGAGTTACTGCTTTAGCCGTAGGCACTTATGAATTACTTTTGCCCAGTGGGCTTTATTAGTTTTGAACAATTACTATTATGTTCTTACTTTGAGTATCAATATTGTTTCTCTTTCTTATTTAGATAAGGAAGGTTTTACTTCTATTACTGAGAATGGTAAATATTTTATTTATCGAAATGACATTTTTTATGCTAATGGTGATTTTCATTTTGGTCACTATCTTTTAAATCTAGAACATCCTAGTAATGAAAACATCTATAACATAAGTACGAAAAGGATCAAATTGAACGATTTAAATCCAACCTACCTATGGTATTGTCGTCTCGGCCATATAAATGAGAAATGCATTTCTAAGCTCCATCAAGATAGACTTCTCAACTCATTTGATTTTGAATATTATGACACTTGTGAATCTTATTTATTACGAAAGATGACCAAAGCACATTTTACTGGGCATGGTAAAAGGGCTAATAATTTATTGAGACTCCTACATATAGATGTATGTTGACCAATATGTACTGCTGCCAGAGGGGGTTATCTATACTTCATTACCTTTATTGATGACTATAATAGATATGAATGCATCTACCTAATGAAACAAAAATTTGAATCTTTTGAAATGTTCAAAACATTCCAAAATGAAGTATAAAACCAACTTGGCAAGACTATTAAAACTTTTTGATCTGATTGAGGAGGTGAATATTTGAGCCAATAATTCATTGATCATCTCAAGAGTTATGGGATAGTCTCACAATTAACTTGTAACACTTGCCCCGAGTGTTATCCAAAAATCACACAATTCAAATAAACTAAGTGTGGTTGAGGAGTTGATCTTAAAACCAACTTAGGAAACAAACTATTTAAATCACTAAACAAATACACGATTGCAAAATAAAAATTTAAAACTTTTTTTTAAAAAAAATTATATGTTTTTCCTATAGCGCACAGAAGCAAGTTAGGTGAAAGTGGGGTAAAAAGATGCTGTCATGACAGCCTTCTTAGGCCAATTTTTGGGACACCGTTTTGTCCTCCAGTCCCTAATCGAAGTAATTTTAAAGCTCACACATCACATTCAAAGGGTACTATAAGTGTACTAAATTTCAAAAAGATCTAACGGTTAGATTAAAATTTAGACATGTTACAAGTTTGGTCATTTTTGACAGCTTTTTAGCTGTTATGATAGCACCTCTAGACTAACTTTCGGAGGGCACCATTTCATCATCTGACCTCTAATTAGAGCGATTCCAAAGCCCACATGTCACTTTTAAAGAGTACTATTAGCATACCAAATTTTGAAAAGATCCAACAGACGGATTGAATTTTGCGCATGTTGCAACATCAATACTATTACTGTCATGACAGCACTTTTGCTGTCATGACAGCTCCTCCGAACCAAATTTCAGAGTGCGTCGTTTCTCCATCCAGTGTCTGATTAATGTGATTTCAAAGCCCACATAAGATTATAAAAGGTTTTACTTGTGACCTAAATTTTAGAGAAATTCAACGGTCTGGTTAAGATTCGGACACCCGAATGCAAAAGTGCAGTTTTTTTGATAAAAACCATTTTCAAAATTGTCCAAATCTCATCCTAATGGTCATAAACCTGTGGTAACACTTTAGACATGTCAAATAGGACTAAAAACACCTGATAGAACATTTAAATGATAGAAAAAACCCTCTATACCAAAATTTAACCACCCGGGTGCCATTTTCTAAAATGAACCCTAAACCCTCAAAATGTACAAATCATATAAGAATGGCCAAAAACTATTATAAATATCATATACACATATAAATACACGTGTTAAACATTTTTAATTGACTCAGAGATCTCTGTGGGGCCCACGCACCTACTCTCTCTATCCAAGGTGTATGTTTGCCCATTGCACACCATTTATAATGCAACCACTTTACATTTGCTTGTGAAATCACATATATACCAAAATAAATATTTGCTTGTAGTGGAAACTTGGTCTACTAAATAAATCCATCAAAACACACACACCATAACTAAGTTTCCAAGCCACAAGTCTACAAGCAAATAAAAATTCAAACACAAGCCATACAATGCACACAGACTCACACACATATATACATAATCACATCCTACTGGTACCTTAATCCTAAATATATTACAATAGATTTTCTCAAAAGAAAGGGGTTGTAGTTCTTTTCAATTCGCAAACAACCCCTAGCTCTACTCCTTTTCCCATCCTCTACTTGTTCCTTCGCTTGGACCTGAAAATATTGAAAAGAAAGGGGTGAGACAACCACAGTCACGGTAACGGAGAAATCTACATTGATTATTACAAAGTAAGCCATAATCGAATAAACAAATAATAAATTCAATTTAGTATATAATTTAGCCATTGGAAATGCATGAATGCATGACATAGGCCGGTATGGCCTTTTATGACCAACATAATGCCCCTTGGCACTCTTTTACTCGCAGGTAAACTTTATGCCCACTTGTACCTCCACATGCACAAAACATATTCTAAGGCATGATCTAATCCACTGAACCACCTATGTCCCTTCAACATGAATCCTGAGCAGTCGAAGCTAACTCCCTCCCAGAGCCAACTCGACTTGCTCTCCATATGAGGGCTACCTTAGCCTAGGCACTCAACCTCACACTTATATGTCAGATTCCCTCCCCTACTAAGAGGTGTTGAACACTCAATACACTGATCAATTTAGTGCATTGAGCCCACAATACATAAGGCAACATTGAGTACTGGCAGTGTGGCATATGATATTACAAGTCCACATCTTCTCATTTGTGAACTCCTACAAAGATCATGCCTTTCACTCTTGTCTACCTTTCTCAAGTATTGATCACTTTAACACTCTAAGGTAGTATAACATTTATAAATCTCCTTTAAACAATTCCTTAACCTATCTAAGGTGCCTAATTTAGTTACACTTCCTTAAGTGTAACTTCTATTCTTTATGATTACAATACATGCAAACAAATCTCATTTCGATAAAAATATTGTTGTTAACCTATTAGAAAACATATTTGCACTATAAACAAAGTAGTACCCCATAACCCCTTATAAAGCACATTTAATCTTTTAAAACATGTAATGCATGATAGCTAATAATATTTATTCAAAAATAGCTAAACAAAGTAATAAGAAATATAAATTCCCCTGTTATCTCAACCCTTTGGTACCAAAAGGGTTCCTTTTGTACAAAATAGGACTTAGCTTGTTCCTTAACTTCCGAACAAATTCTACCAACAATCCCTACAACTTATAAGTGATCCACATCACTTATCATGATAAATAGCATTAATGAAAACTATAACTCATACCACACAACTTGGGTCAATGAGTTATAATCCATCCTAATGGTCTATATATTAAACCAATCATTCACATAGTATCACTTAACCACCAAAACCATTTATTACCCATCACTAGGCTAATTTCCAATTCATATAATTTTTAATTAATTAAAAACCATCACTTAGTGTCACCAACTTTCACCATTAGCCCTTATAATGAAAACCAAACCTTAATTTAAATCTTATTGGGCTCAAATAGCAAAATTATAACTAAGTTAATAGACTTAAACCATTAAGGAGAAAAACCCAACTTCTTGGGGTTTGACTTTTGCCATAAAACTCCATTTTTCATCCAATTACTTGCTCAAAATATTAGGGCATCATGTAGAAACTCAAAATAACCTCCTAAGGACCTAAGGAAACTAAAGCTTACAAGAATAAACCATTTTGGATCAAGTTTCAAAAATTCCCTTTTACAAAAATTGAAGAAAATCAAGAGGGAAGGAAGAGGATTGAAGTAAGAAGTTTACCTATTGTCTAGTCAAGCTTGCAACAGTCGTAAAGCCTCCTAAATCCAAGCCTAACTTCCTCTCTTTCTCCTCTCTTCTTCCTCTCTCTCTCATGCGTTTGTTTCTTTCCTTTGCTCTTTGTTCTATTTCATTTCTACATCCAGTTTCTCTTTAAAATGTTGACCTAACACTTTAGGAAAAATTACAAGAAAGGGCCCAACATTTCTTATTATAACACAACAGCCTAGGTCAACTTTGGTAATTTTTTTCATAGTTAAAAATCAAATAAAACCAAACTTTTGCTAAGAAAAATTCAAACTCTGGACCTCTATCAAATTATTCTTAATTTTAATTTAATTATAGATATTTTATTTTATTTTTAAAATAAATTCAATTTTTAAAATTTTCAGGATGTTACATAACTCCTCCGGCAGCACCACAATGGAATGGTGTTTCTGAGTGGAGAAATCTAACACTATTAGATATGGTTTGATCTATGATGAGTCAAGTAAATCTTCCACCATCCTTTTAGGGCCTTGCACTAGAAACAGCTGCGTTCACACTGCACCATGTTCCATCTAAGGCAATTGAGTAGACACCATATGAGATATGGACTGGGAAAAAATCTAGTTTGTCTTTTTTCAAGATTTGGGGAAGTGAGGTTTATGTTGAAAAACAGGCCTTAAACAAGTTAGCACCCAAATCCATAAAGTGCCTTTTTGTGGGGTATCCTAAAGAAACAAAGTGATACTATGTTAATCCCTCCAATAACAAAGTATTTGTAATTTAAAATGGTATCTTTTTAAAAGAGAATTTATCTCTAAAAGAACTAGTAAGAGCAAGATACATCTTGAAGAAATTTAAGAATTAGAAAATTAAATAGCATAGAGTCACAGATGAAAAACTAAGAAGACTTACAAGAAGTAAATGAGCCTACTCAAATAACACAAGACCCATGAAGGTTTGATAGGACATGGCATCATCCTCAAAGAAATGGATTTCTGATTAATGAATGTCATAATGTGTTGCTCATTGAACATAATGAACTAACCAGCTACTAAGAAGCCATAGTGGGACTAAATTTCGAGCAATAGCTAAATGCCATGAAGTCTGAAATGCAATCCATGTACGATAATAAGGTATGGACCTTAGTCAATCCACCTGAAGGTATAAAAACCATTAAGTGCAAGTGGGGTTTTAAGGAGAAAACTGACATGGATGGCAAAGTAAATATCTTCAAGGCATGATTGGTTGCAAAAGGATTCACCCAAACTCATGGTGTAGACCATGATGAGACATTTTCACCAGTCACAATGGCCAAATCAATTAGAATCTTCCTTGCCATTGCAGTATATTATGACTATGAAATATGGTAGATGGATGTTAAAATAGTATTCCTTAATGGACGTCTACTTAAGGAAGTGTGCATAACACAACCTGAAGGCTTTATGTATCCAGAGGACTCTAGAAAGGTGTGCAAGCTTCAAAGATCTATTTATGGATTAAAGCAAGTATCTCAGAGCTAGTATCAACATTTTGATGAAGTAATCAAAGAGTTTGGATTCATTTAAAACATTGATGAACCTTATGTTTACAAAAGGGTTAATGGCAGCACAGTCATATTTCTAGTGCTATATGTAGATGACATCCTACTCATTGGGAATGACATTCCTACCTTGTATAATGTCAAGTCTTAATTAGGAAAATTTTTTTCTATGAAGGACTTAAGTGAAGCCACTTACATCCTTGGGATTAAGATCTATAGAGATAGATCCAAAAAGCTAATAGGCCTAAGTTAGAGCACATTCATAGACAAGATGTTGCATAGGTTCAATATGTAGGATTCAAAAAGGGGTTTCATCCTCATGTCTCATGGCATTCATCTCAGCAAAGACCAGTGTCCTAGTACACAAAATCAGTGAGATTGCATGAGTAAGGTTCCATATGCCTCGTAATTGCATCTATCATGTATGCCATATTTGTGCACTCGACCGGATGTTTCATTTACCTTACCTATGACTAGCATATACCAAGTAGATCCAGGAGAGGATCATTAGACTACTATCAAGAATATCTTAACATAAATAAGAAGGACTAAGGATTTATTCTTGGTATATAGCGGATTGGATGACGAGCTAGTTGTAATAGGTTACACAGATGAAAGCTTCCAAACTGACCAAGATGACCTTAAATCACAATTAGGATGTGTTCACCTTAAATGGTGGGGCAGTGAGCTGGAAGAGCTCAAAGCAAAGCATAATAGCTGATTCTACAACAGAAGCTGAGTATACAGCAGTGTCAGATGCCGTTAAGGAAGCCATTTGGATTAGGAAGTTCATTGCTAAACTAGGAGTGGTGCCTAGCATCTTAGATCCAATAAACTTGTTCTATGACAATAGTGGTGCAATTGCACAGAGTAAGGAGCCAAGGTCACACTAAAAGACCAAGCATACACTCTGGCGTTTCCACCTTATCAGAGAGATTAATGGTAGAGGTGTCATAAACATATGCAAAGTACTAGGAGAAGATAATGTTGCTGATCCTCTTACGAAACCTCTTGCACAAGTGAAGCATGAACGTCATGTTAGGACAATGGGAATTTGACAAATTAATGATTATACCTAGTGCCAGTGGGAGGATGTTGGAAATTATGCACATTATTATTTAATGAATTTCTCTTTCGTTATCATATCAATTGCATGTTCAATATGATAACTGTATCCTTGGACAAACTATAGTGACTATCTTAAATGTCCCTAATTAGTCATCTATGAGGGATTATAGAAGAAACAAGACTAGTATGACTTTGATTAATTATAGAGATACAAATCAAAGTTGTTACATCCAAAAACTTCAAATCTAGAAAAATTGACTGATTAAGGGATAAATTAGTTAAAAAAAGATGATTAATTTACTTACATATATTTTTTAGGTTGTTAATTGACTTTTTGGATCATATTTGGCTTTAAATTGAGTTAGGATAGAAGTCTTAAGTCGGATGGCATCGAGGGGAGCAAAATTAACATTTTGCTCGCTTCGTCATAAGCTGTGGCTTGTGTGGCGTGCGCTGCAGTGCACGGCACAGCAAGCAACTTAAATTTTTGGAAATCATCAGAAAATGATAGTTTTTATGGTAGGAAACCTAGAACACAAAAGGGATAGCTTTGGGTACTGCTAGGGCATTATTTTGGGAGGATTTTGAAGATAAATCGAGCCTTCAAACTTTTGAGTAAGTTTCCTACCTTTCTCCTTTACCTTTTCATCTCATTTTCTATAGGATTTGAAAGTAGGAGAATTTATTCTGAATGGATTAAGCTATGAGTCTATGTTTTGAAGGCTTCTATTAACTCCAAAGGTTTGATTTAGGTTTATTAATCTTTGATATGTGGTAATATGAAGCTATTTTGTTGTTTGGTGAAAGTTGGATTAAGCCCTAACTTGATCATGGGGTTTTGGAGTGTGATAAGTTAAGATTTTAAGTGTAATATTGTGATAGAATTAGAGGGAGGCTTAAAGGTATTGTGTGAACAAATTGTAATCTTAACAAGCATCTTTGTTGAGAATATGAGTAGGAAGTGGGAGAATTGGGAGGTTATTGGTAATTAATAGTGCTTGTATTAATTGAAAATTAACATATAGTATTTGTTGATGTAGATTATGGTGTAGGAAGATTTGTTTTGATGCAATAAGAGATTTAGTACCACGGATAACCCTTTTAGTAACAAAAGGGTATAGGTAACTAGAAAATTTTCATTATTTATTACATTGTATAAGTTATTCTCAAGTTGTTCTTGCATGATTTGTTATGTATACATGTATGAATTTTGTAAAAGTTAACTATTTTAGAAAATGAGTAGAGTATTGATTTGTAAAATGTCAAGATTTTTAAGTAAGTAATAATATTCATTATATTGGTTTAGAAAGTGGTTTATGCATGGTCGAGTAGAGATATATAGTGAAATATGGCATATTAAATGGTGGGAGGTCACCTTAATGGAGTTAGTAAAAATTAAGTCCATATGGTATTGCTGACACCTCAAGACGCTAGGTGCAGCGCATATTTCTCCTTAGTACCTAAAAAAAGGGTGCAGTGTTGGAGACTAACTCTCCTTAGTACCCAGAAGGGTGCAGAGTTGGAGACTCTACTCCTTAGCATCTGTAGGATGCAATGTTAGATTAACGACACCCCAATTACTTGTAATAAAGGGAACCCAATAGTCCAGAAGTGGTTTAGGACACCTTGGCCGTGTAGTCCTACTATAGATGGTGAGATTGGGGACTATACATGTGGTTTGGTTTCATGAAATAGCCTACCAGTTCAGTCGAGAGTAACGGATGATTGGATGGTTAGGGATCATGCATGTAACTTGCGGTGATTTTATATAGTGTGTCTATTATGCTCATTTCAAAGCTTGTTTATAACTTAGCATGTTAATTAATAATGTCGATTATCTTAGTTACTGAGATTTTTATCTCACCCCGTGGTCATCATTTTACAAGTTCTACCATTGAGATTGAGTAGAGAAAGGAATCGGTCAACGACTAGCAGATTTGCTACATTACGAATAGCAATGCTCGATTTTAGTTTGAGTGGTGTACATAAACTTGTTATATGCTATTATATGTTGCCAACTAAGAATGCATATTATTTTGATTGGTTGCACTTATTTTATACTATGTTATTTTGTATTTTAGCCTAATATTGTATATGATGTGAATATGTAGCAATTTTTATGGTGACGGGCTAAAATACTAATACAAGTGCAAGGATAGTTTTATCTATATGGTGACAATGTATAAGTGGCATATTATGTGGCAATAGAGGCCAAATAGTATATGTGGTGTTAATTTTGTATTTTGGCCATATTGGGCAAAATTGGCATGAAGTGGCCAAATTTTGTATTTGGCATGTTTTTGTGTGTTTGATTGCTCAAGCATGTGTATTTTGGTCCATTGAACTTAGTTCAAGCCTTAAAATGGGTTAATGGTATAAGTTTTGAGTTTTGGGTACTTAGATGCTTGAAAATCACTTTAAAAACTAACTTTTGCATCCGAGTGTCTAAAATTCTCATACAGTGTTAGATAGTAACAAACTTGTACCATTAGTTAGCTTATTGAATAAGCTTCGTATGGGCACTTGAATCACTCTAATTAGACATTGGATGGGAAAATGACGCGCGTTTGAAATTCATTTAGAAAAGCTATCATGACAGCATTGCTGTCATGGACACGTGCACTGTGGTGCATTTCACGCAAGCCATGGCACACGATACAGAGAGCAAACTTGCCTTTTTGTGCCACATGTTGTGGTGCATGGACCACGAACCACGGCGCATGGATCAAAATTCTAAAAAATGACATTTTTGGCCTTGTTTTGAAGTATTTTGCTTCCCAAAACCTTTTCATGCTTCCAATACCTTTATAAATCATTAAGTTTAAGGTCAAACTATGAATTTAAAGGGTTTTTATGGGATCCTAAATATTTCACAATTATTTTTAAAAGATTATTAGTTTTAACCCTTATATATATAATATGAACTTAGGAGCAATCCTTGCTCCTAATCATGATTGTTTGATGTGATTATGTGGTGAATTTTGGTAATGTCAAGGTGGACATTACATTTTGCTTTACAAAAGTCATAGGCACTTGAAAGAGTATAAGGTACTGGACTGACCCGCTATAAGAAAATTGCATGGTACAAATCATAAACTTATCTCATATGTAACTATATCACTAAGCCCATTGACCTGAGATCATCATGGATTCCTACATGATGACAACTAAAATTTGACCTAGTCAAAAGTCACCTTTAACTGGGTGATCATAAAGGCTTTGATTGAGTTTAGTTCTATTCATGCAGAGAAATATGAGTAGTCAAGATGGAATTTGTCCCTCACATTAAGTGAGAGATATTACTGGGCCGATTGATAAGTAAGACTGAGAAAATATATGGCTATACTACAATGAAAAGGATTTTTCCATTACTATAGTTAGTATACTCAGAGATCAAGAAAGTAACAGTCAGGTAAAGGAGAATGACAATTCCATATCTCACACTTGATCGAAATATCACATGACAAAAGGGATGTGATATAGTTACATGATAGGTTACATCGGATCATCGATCCCCATATAAATTGAATAGTTACAATGTCTTACTAGAGGCCACTTGTGACTTGTGGGCTAATAGCGTAATTAGCCTACTGCCAATTTCATATGGGCCTACAGGGTCGCACTCAAGAACAGCCTAACTCGAGCTATAATATCCAAGTTTATTGAATCTAAAATATGTCTAGATTCAATGAATGTAATATAGGGTGGATGAATTATATATATATATATATATTTAAATATTTATTTGATAAATATATATATTTATATGAAATATAAAATTTAAAATATAATTATATATATATATATTTTCAAAATATATATATTTATATGTGTGTGTATATATATATATATCTGATATATATATATATATGTATATGTATATGATATATAAAATTAAATATAATATATATATATATATCTTCAAAATATATATGTATATATATTTGTATATATATAATATAATATGTGTGTGTGTGATGTATATACTATTATATTATATTATACTATATTAGGTTTAAATTTAATTTTATATGATAGATTAAATTTAATAACTAACATAATATGAGAGAATATCATGTCAGTTTTATAATTTAAATTTATAAGATAAATTCAAATTAGGTATGATATCATGGATTAAATTTATGAGATAAATTTAATTAAATTTTGTGGGCCTTTAAGTAGAAGACAAAAACCTTAATCCATATACTATATATACATAGGGACATCTTTTGTGAAGAAGGAGAGAGTTAGAAAAGTTTTGATGGAAAAAACACTTTAAGAGCCACGAAACACCCTATAGAAAGAAAACTAATGTTTAAAAAAGAACGGATGCTAGAAGCACTAGCACGTTGTTTGCGTTAGAGAACTGTTAGTATGGATACCGATAGAGGGAGCAAATCTATGTTGTCAGCTCTTGAGATCCAAACTCTTAAAGAGAATATGCACCAAGTTTGAAAAATTAAAAGGTAACTCTTCTATCCACCTTGACTTAAATGAGTTCATTCAGTCTATATCAGGATAAGGACTTTAAAATTTTAATCTTCTACTACACCTCCCTATCCAACATGTTTAACTCTATTAGGACAAGTGATATCTGAAGCTTGGGTTCTGCTTTGATTAATAACCAGTAATTGGGGTTACCTTCGAGTTATTAGGATGTATGTTGTACCCCGTTATTTTTGAAAACAGGTGAAGAGAGCACGAGAGGGTCGGGAAAGGAAGCAAGAAAAGAGTAACCTCACTTGATAGTGGTATGGTTACTATTGAGTTGAATGAATATATAATGTATTGCTAAAGTTTGAGTCGCCAACCAAGATGTAGAGATGTATATGAATACGAGAAAGTAAATTGTGTTGTGAATCTTGCTTATATATTTATATGGTATTGTATTATGCCAAGGGTGCCCTAATGGAGGGTATGTGGGTAGGCCTAAATGAAAAATAAGCAAGTATATGTTATGTTGTAACTTGTTCCACTTGTATATATCTGTGTTGATTGTGATTTGATTGTGAATAATGTTATTATGTGAGAATTTAACAAAAATGATAAGAACTTGACACAAATAGTGAGGTGGACCCCATTTGGAAGAGTCAAGTACATTTATGATTCCCAACCATATGGCAAGGTAGAGCCCCATATGTAAAAGTTGGAGGATTGAATGTGAAAAAATTCTAATTGTACATGTGATTATGTATTATATATTTGTATTCCTCATATAAGTCCATAATTGTGTAATGCTTTAAGAGGCCAAAATGGGCTATTGATGTGGTATTTGATACATGTAGTATCAATTAGGTGTATATGGTCGTTTTAGACTTAGTTAAAGGTTTGAAGTGGTCTGATAGGACAAAGAATATGAATTGAGCACTTAAGGTGGAAGTTTTTGAAAGAAAAAGTGACGTTTTGTACCTAGGTGTCTCATTATAAATTGGACAGTCAGATTGAGTCTAAACTTATTCCATTAGCTAGTATATGTTGTAAGCTTCATGTAAGTGCTTGAATCACCCCAATTGGATGTTGGACGTAGAAATGGCGCATGGTGGAAGTTCGCCTTTTCAGTTGTCATATGATAGCAGAAATTGTTATCATATGCGCCACGACACATGATACGCCTACTGTGTCACATGACATAGATAAAAACAAAGCAGGTCACTCTGCACCACATGTTGTGGTGCATGTAGTACATGCTACGACACAATGTCCATTTTCAGAATAGGTGTTGTGTCTTTTTGAGCATTTTGACTATGTTTACACTTCCCTAGCCTTCTTATTTAAATATATATTTTAAGAAGTCGGGATCTCATAATTTGAAAACAAATAGAGGGCTACTGCTATGATATTCTACTATTTTTGTGTCAGTTGATTGTGTGATGGAATGATAAAGCCGGGTATGAGCTAGGACTTTACAATTTAGTATTAGTTTTCTTTATTTTTAGTCTCTTTCTGCATTACATTATATTGCATTAGTTGGAAACTTTTATTAGCTATTCCACTACTCTTTTCTAGCCTCTTACTAGCTATTTACTAACCTTTTCTGCCTTTACTCTAAATGAGGAGAGAAAGCTACGTAAAGCTACTGTAGCTATTGTAGCATTGTAACACTACTGTAGAGCTATGAGAAGACATAGTAGAATTCCACAACGTACACTGGCTCAGCATGTCGAGATGTGCAGGATCTAGAGGCGCCATCGGAATAACCTCAGGGTAATAACCCTGTGATGGCACGCATGCTGAAAGTAATGCTAGACATTCAGAGAAGTCTAGCAGGCCATGATGCCTTGAACCGTAATAGGAATCACGAGAAGTCAAGGCCAAAGCAAGATGTAAGGCTTGAGGCTAAAGAGAGAGCATAGCTTGAGATGCAATTTATTAAGCCAATGACCTCTTGTACTTCAGGGAGTAGCCAATGATTGGTATGGAAAATTAGGAGATTCCCATAGACTGGGTTTGGAGGACTTTTTTCACTATTGAATCCACCAACCTTCAATGGCAGTATAAGAGAGGGACATGTTGAGAATTGGATAGAGAGGATGGAGACCATTTTTGAGGTTACTCCATGTTCTTCTCAACAAAAAGTGGTGTTGGTCATGGTGCAACTGATTGAGGATACCAAACATTAGTGGCATTTAGTGAGGCTCTCTAGTGGTAGTCAGCTTAGTTGGGAGCAGTTCAGAGAAAGATTCTTTAACTATCACTTCCCTACAGTATTCAAAGATGAGAAGGAAGTAGAATTTTACACTTTTCAGCAGGGAGACATGAATAAGGAGTTGTTTGTGAGGAAGTTCAACCAGCTTTCCAAGTTTGTGACGTACTTATATGAGAAGAATAATAGTAAGTGGAGAGCTAAGAAGTTACTTGAGAAGATGCGCCCTGGCTACAAAAGGTAGATTGCCTTGTTAGGAGAGGCTACATATGAGGAAACTTGTAACTAACTTCATATAGCTACGAGATAGGGTTGAGAGGTAGATGTTGACAAGAAAAGAGACAATTATTAGCAATTTTCTACTCCGTTAGGCCTGACTGAAGGAATATTCAGGAGAGGTGGTTTCGGTGCCAGTGGCTCTAGATCCTCAGGTAGGAGGATGTTCGATAGAGGATCACAGTCTTGACGAATGATTGGCTAGGGTAGGAGGTTTAGTAGGGTTAGAGATTTTAGAGCTCCATAGTAGTCGAGTTAGACCCTACTGCCCCTATATCTCGTGTGAGCACTGTACGCTCATCTATGTGTGTGACTTGTAGGCAAAGTCATCTTAGAAGGTGTCGGACATGCTACATTTGTGGTGGCATGGGCCATTTTGTGAAGGATTGCCCCATGAATCCAGGTCGAGTCTACACTATTTCTAAGCAAGAGGCTAAGACGGCACTGAATCTAATCACAAGTACAATTTCTATCTACAAGCAAAGATTTGAGGCTCTATTTAACTCAAGAGCTACTCATTTGTTTATATCGCATGATTGTGTAGAAAAGTTAAATTTGCCTGTGCATGAGATACCTTATATTGTTGAGGTGTCTACACCTTTTAGACTACTAGATAAGACTAGTAAGGTATGTAAAAAGGTTGAGTTGTGCTTTGAGAGAAGGACTTCTGTGATAGATTTGATCCTAATTCCTATGCAAGGATTATATATGATCATTAGGATGATTGGTTGGTTAGGAATAATGCTACATTTGATTGCACTAGGAAGATGGTGTTACTACCAATTCATGTGATACCTACTGTGATTTCCATAGCAACTGCCAATTAGCCAAGATTGTTGTTAGTAGTACAAGTTAAAAGGTTAGTTTCTGAAGGCTATCAGGCTTATGAAGTTTTCTTTATGGTAGAAGGCAGTAGTAGTAGTAATATTGACGAGACTCAAGTTGTGAATGAGTTTTCAGAAGTATTTGTGAATCAGATATCAGGTTTGCGATCGGAATGAGAAGTAGAATTCTCTATTGATTTGGCACCTAGTATCGAGCCTATTTCAAAAGCACCCTATAGAATGGCTCCTTCTAAATTGGTAGAGCTTAAGAAGCAACTTGAAGAGTTGCAAAGAGTAGCTTCATACAAGCTAGTGTGTCATCACGGGGTTTGCCAATCCTATTTGTGAAAAAGAAGGATGGTAGCTTGCAGTTGTGTATTGATTACATGCAACTGCATAAGGTGACAGTAAAGAACAAATATCCACTCCCAAGAATAGATGACTTGTTGGATCAATTGATGGGAGCTTCTATGTTTTGTAAGATCGATTTGCAATCTGGGTATCATCAATTAAGAGTGAATATAAAGGATGTGCCCAAGATATCATTTCACATTCGATACATTCACTTTAAGTTCTTGGTGATGCCATTCAAGTTGTCAAATGCGCTTGTAGTTTTCATGTACTACATGAACTGCATATTCCATCCCTTCTTGGATCAGTTTGTTATCATGTTCCAAGATGACATACTGATATACTCTAACAATAAGGAAGATCACTCGAGGCATTTGAGAACTGTGATAAGGATTTTAGAGATAACTACTTGTATGCCAAGTTAAGCAAGTGTGAGTTCTGACTATAGGAGGTAATATTTCTCGAACATGTGGTATTAGTTGTGGGTATTTCAGTGGATCCTCACAAAGTAGATGCAGTATTGCAATGGGAATGACCGAGTTCGATAACTGAGGTAATGAGTTTTTTGGGCTTGGCAAGTTATTATAGAAGGTTCATTCAAGGATTCTCACATATTACTATTCCTTTGACTTGATTGATAAGGAAGGATCAACCTTTTATTTGCTTAAGGAAAAGTTAACCTTGGCACCAGTGTTGATAATTCTCAATCCACTGTTTCCTTATGAGGTATATATAAATTCTTTTATGAAAGGTCTAGAATGCATATTGATGTAATAAGATCAAGTAGTGGTATATGCATCTAGACAACTACAGCCTCACGAGGAGAGTTATCTGATACATGACTTAGATTAGCAACTGTAGTTTTTGCTCTCAAGATTTGGCGATATTATCTATATGGTGTAGAGTTTAACGTGTGTAGTAATCATAAGAGTTTAAAATATCTTGTGGATCAAAAAGAGCGTAATATGAAGTATAGACAATGGATAAAATTCTTGAAAGATTACAATTTTGAGTTTAAGTACCATCCAGGGAAGCCAATGTTGTGGCTGATGCTTTAAGTCAAAAATCAATACATATGGCTATATTAATGGTTCAAGAACACCAATTGATGTTGTCCTAGTTATAAGTATAGCTTGAGGCATCAGATTATATTTGAATGCAATTCACTCAACCATGATTGCTAATGAGTTTTAGAAAGAAATATGGGAAGCTCAGTTAGAGGACCAATTCTTATCAAAAGTGTGAGAAGATATAGAAGGTCGTACTACCTTGTTTTAGTTCAGTGATGATGGGTTCATCTTGTACAAAGACTAAATCTATATACTTATGGATGAGGAGATTAGAAGGAGATTGTTGGAAGAAGCTCACTGGAGCAAATACACGATACATCTTGGTGTGACTAAGTATCATGACATGAAGAAGTATTTGTGGTGGCAAGGTATGAAGCGAGATGTTACTGTGTTTGCAAGTTGGTATCTCACATGTCAAAAAGTGAAGATCAACTATCAGAGACCAGTCGGGACATTACGACCTCTAGAGATTCCCCAATTGAAGTAGGATAGCATTTCAATGGAGTTCATATCGGTCTACCGAGAACTCAAGTAGGATATGACTTTGTGTGGGTCATAGTGGATCGATTGATGAAGTCAGCACACTTTTTGCCAATTAAGATCACTTATAATATGGAAAAGTATGCAGAAGTATGTGTAAGAGAAGCGATAAGATTACATGGTGCAGCCATAGATATAGTGTCAAATAGAGATCCTTAATTTAGTTTGAGGTTCTGGGGAGCATTGCAGAAGGTAATGGGTACTGAGTTGAGGTTTAGTACCTCTTACCATTGAAAGATTGGTGGGCAAACCAAGCACACAATATAGACCTTGGAGGACATGTTATAATTGTATGCCCTTGAGTGGAAAGGTAGTTGGGATAACCATTTGCCTTTGGCTGAGTTCGCCTACAACAACAACTTTCACTCGAGTATTCAGATGGTATTTTACAAGGCATTTTATGGCAAAAGTGCAGGTCACACTTGTGTTGGGTTGAATTGAGTAAAAGAAGTGTAATTGGTCCAGATATTATGGATTAGACTACCGAGAAGATTAGGATTATTTGATAAAAACTTCTTACTACCCACAGCCATCATAAAGGTTATGCTAATAAGCAACGTCGACCATTAGAGTTTGAAGTGAGAGATCATATATTCCTCAAAGTTTCACCATTGACTGGCATTAGTAGGTCTATAAGGGCTAATAAACTAACACCTCGTTATATGGGACCATATTAAATTCTGAGTAGAATAGGTCTTGTATCGTATAGGATCACTTTACCTCCACCTTTATTCGGTATACATGACGTGCTTTGTGTGTCACAATTAAAGAAGTATCAACCAGATTTGTCATATATGATTGAGCTAAAAGAAGTTGAGTTTCTGGGTGACAAGACTATTCGATTGGTTAAGGTTTTTTAGCAAGGAATGTCTCTAGGTGATACGATGTGGAAGACAGAGGAGAGTATGAGGAAATAGTACCCTCATTTGTTCCAAAAGATGAGTTTGTGCTTGTGTTTGAATTTTTGGGGACAAAATTCCTTTAAAGGAGGGGAGAATTATAACATCCTAAATTTCAATCTCAGGAACTAGTAGCTAATCAGGGGTAAATTAGTAATTAGTGAATTGATTATAGTTTGGATGTTGAGTTGATGTTTTGTGTTGTTTAGGTATTGCATTGATAGAATTGACAGGTAGAAAGACAATCCGAGGTGAAACGCATGAGTACAAGTAAGATTAAGCTCACTGTGCCATGCACTGTAATAGAAGCTGCATGCGCTGTGGTGCATCATTCAGGGATTACTTAAAGTTGACATGATCAGCTTGTGAAATCAGAAAGGAAAAGGTTGGAAATGCATCTGGAGGGGTGGAGATGTTCAGCTCTGTTAGGGCAAGCAATATATGGAGCTTAGGAGTCTGCTTCGATTAATAATTTACTAGGTAAGTATCATGTAATCCCAAGCTTTAATTCTACCCCTTTTTCATTCAATTTTATTTGTTGAGAAATCAGATCATGAGATTCTAAGGTGTTGTAATCTTTAAGAAAGGGTTAAAATGTGCTATCAAATATAGAACTAAGGTTTCATGACTAGTATGGAGTTGAATGGTTGAGGTTTGAGGATTTAGGCTTAAAATAGCCATAAGTTAGGTTAAATGACAAAATTAGCATTGAATAATGTGTTAGGAGATTGTTGTGGTTATTTGAGAAGCCTATAAGGCTAATGACTATAAAAAATTGATAAGTGAATTTGAAAGGGTTCAATTGAACCATTTTTCATGTTAAGGGATTCGGTTGAGCCGAATCAATGTTTGTAAAAAGTGTTGAGAATTGACTGAGGGGTATTGTGTTATGTAGATTGAGCACTTATAAAGTTGCTAGTGAGAATCTGCGCCCCTGGGAGCTTAATATGGTTGGTAATTGTTAATAGAAAGTGTTAAAGGTAACTGGAGTAACCCTTTTACTTCTTTGTTCATGAAATTATTTACAAGGATTTTGATATAACTATATGCATTATGTTGTGAACTGATAGAGTAGAAGTATTGTAAAAGTATATACATGCGGGTGTGTGAGTATTGATTGAAATGAATTTGAGATGGCACGTGCATTAACATACATCACATCTGCAAGATATTCCCTAGATTATGGTAGGGGGAGGCGGCCTATCATAAGGAGGTCCAAGCAGTCCTAATGATCTAGAGCGTAGAGCTTGACTCTGCTAGGACAGACCTAAGAGAAGAATCTTGAAGATCTATAGTGTAGACCTTGATTCCACCATGAAGGACCTAGGATATTGAATGATCCATGAGGTTACCCTAGACTAGGGTAGGGGTTGTGGTCCTACTCTGTATAACGTAACATCATAATTTTTTTAATTTTGTGGTTAGTTAATAGTCAAGGGTAAAGTGGTAATGAGTGTGGAATTAGAGATTTGGATGTTTACTTGATGATTTGACTCATTAGGATGTTGTTTGGCTAGGTACGGGTGAGTGGATTGCTTTTCAGGTCAAAGTAAGTGCTCGTGGTGAGAATTCATCTCACTGTGCCACGTGCTGTGGCTTGTGCTGCACGTGCCGCGGCATATGGACCAGAAAGTGCCTTCATAAGTTATGAAATTTTAGAAATTTCAAAGAAGTAAAATTTAGAAACACATGAAAGGAGGAGAGAAGAAGGTCTGAGGAGCTAGGGCAAGCCATTTCAGATCATTGGAAGATGCTTCTAATAGATAACTTAGTAGGTAAGCTACATATAACTCTTACCTTGCATTCTACACAAATTTCTCTGTAAATAAGTTATAAGGAAATTGAATCGGTGGAATTTGAGGGGTTTGATTCTTGCCCAATAGTAATAAAAAGGTTCTCAAATTTGTGACTAGTTTAAACTGAACGGTAGAGCTTTAAACTTGTAGGCTCAATTTGGCCCTTACAGGAAGAGATTTTACGGTAGAAATTGTGTTTGAGTAAAATAAGATAGGTTAAGGTAATGTAAAGTGGTAATCGAGTAGTAATAGACCTAGAATGGATAAATGGAAAAGATTTTACAGTTGAGTATAGCCTTAAGTAGTAAATATGAGTTTTTAGTCAAAATGGACTAAATGACCAAAATGTGCCAAATGTATTTAGATTGGCATATTGGACATATAAGTAGAGAAAGGAAGCTTGAGATAAGCTATTATGGTAGTTGAAATCCATAGGTAATCTTTATAGTGATAGAAGGGTTGAGATAACTAAATAACTTCCTTTGTTTGACTGTTTATTATAACTGTGTGTGAGTATGCTATATAATGCATGAACTTATTTTGGATTAAGCATGTTTTATAGCATTGTGTGAATGTTGCATGAAATAGCTTTTGATTGAATAAAAAGCATTGGGAAAATGTAATTTCAAATGATATGTTATTATATATATATGTTATGTGTGAGAAAACATGTAAAATGGAAATGAGGAACCTTAAATAGTTCGAAGAGCATGATTTTAGGGGTGGAAGTTCACCCGAGTGAAGAGGTGGTGATAAGACCACATGACATATTCTCCTTAGTACCCAACAGGGTGCAGTGTTGGAGATAGACCTCCTTAGTGCCTTCTAAGGTGCGGTGTTGGAGAGATCTCTTTAGTGCCTATTAAGGTGTCGTGTTGGAGATTTTAAGACTCCTTAGTGTCTGTGTGATATGGGTTGGAGTCAATGACACCCCATTATGTGTATTGGGGAAAGCATAGTCTGTAAGTGAGATCGAACATCTATGGATGGATGATTATACCACTACAAGTAAGCTCAAGGCTAATTTAAGTGTACTTGGTTTAAGGTGAGCCTATGGTTTCACGTCGAAGTAATTTGGAGGTTCGGTTAGTAGTAATCATGCTATAGAATGTTATATGTGATAAAATGGTAAAAAGTGGAGTAAAGAGGTGAAATGTAAAACATGAATGTAATTTAAGTGGAACTTGTAATATATGCTATGTTAATGTGGTTTTAAAGGGTATATTATACTTTACTTTTATATTGTTGCATGTGATAGCCAATAAGAGTAAGTTATTCTATTACTGAGATTTTTATCTCACCTCTGTGGTTACATATTTACAGGACCGAGCAATGATCAGGGTAAGGACGGAAGAAAGTCTGGGCTGGCTTGAGTTGTTGAAGCTATGTATGCTCTTAGTTTGTGTAATGAACTAAGAAACTTGTGTATTCAAAATAGAAGTTCCTGAGCTAGAAAGAATGGGATCAGGGTGGGTAATAGACTGACTGCCAAGGAGCGGAGCAGCTCGACCTTATGAACTTTATTTGCTGAGAAGCATCTAGTGTATATATGTGCAAATGAGTTGTTATAAGGTTGTATGCATGACTTGAGTAATGATTTTGCACAATCTTAGCCCGATTGTATGTATATTGATGAAATGAATTAAGGACTATTATTTGAATATGTTTGAGTTAATTTGTTGTTAATATTAGTGAATCTTAAGCCCAAGTGAGAATTATGATGAAATGAGTAATTTAAGGCTAAGATTGAGTAATACATGTGTTATGAATGTGATTATATATACTTGTGTTGGGAAAAAGGCCATGTAGGCTATGTTATGCCAAATGTTGGCAATTTGTATAAAGTTGATTAATATGGAAATTGACCGTAAAAGGGTCAAAATTTAGCATATGTGAATGATTGTGATAAATGTGATCAATCAAGTGTATTGAGACCTTTTGGACTTGATTCAAGCCCTTGTGTAGTCTAATGAGAGAGAAAGGGATTGATTTAAGCGCTTGGGTGCACAAAATTTTTTGAAAAAGTGACTTTTTGCACCCAGGTGTGCAAATTTTGATCGGATCATTAGATCATGTCTAAACCTATCTCATTAACTAGGTTATGAACTGAGCTTCGTATGGGTGATTAAATCACTCTAATCGAATGTTGTATATAAAAAACAGCGCACGTCAGAAATTTATCATGTTGCTGTTAAAATGATAGCAAAAATTTAGATAGCTGCGTCACGGTGAATAGTGACACATGCTGCGGCACATGACATAGAAAAGTTGAGCATGTGGCTCTGTGCCAGATGCTGTAGTGCATATACTGCCACATACAGCATGTAGACCAATTCCCTACCTGATTTTATGATTTACTTGCATGCAATCAAGATTGGAATAATGGTGGGTTTTGTCTACTATGCATTATATAAATGTATGACTTGCTTTTGTAACATCTTGAATTTTTAATCCTATGATAATGATTGATTAGGGATGAATTAGTGATTTAAGTAGGAATAAGATTCTAAGTAGTGAAATTGTTATATGACTTATTGGGATGTATATAAACAAATATGAGTAGAAAAGAAGAGTCCCGAAGCAGAGCGTGTCACCATAGTGAGGATTTTCCTCACTGTGCCACATGCCGCGGCAGGTGATAAATGCACCGCCGCGCATGGAGCAGAAATCAGATTAATACGACATGTCCAGCACGTGGCAAATAGAAGGGAGAACATGAGAGAAGAGATCTGGTATGGAGAAGAGCAAAGGGTGTGTTAAGGCAAGCTAAGTCAGGAGCAAGGACGGGGGTTTTCGACCTATTACTTATTGGGTAAGTCATGTACTGCCTTAACCTCTGAATCTACTATATTTTCTCTTAGTTCTAACTAGTGAGAAATGAATTGGGAGTTTTAAAGAGTTGATTTCTTACCCAATAGCAATAAAAAAGTTCTTTGGAACTAAACTAGTGGTTTGTGATTGGTTAACATCGAAATGATAAAGTTTTGAAGCTGTAGGCAAGAATTGCCCTAATCTAGAGAGAGAGTAGTGAGAGAAAATTGTCAGAAAGTGTTAGAGCTTGAATGGAAGGGTGAGGGTGATAAGTGTTAATGTGTGTAATTGAGTGTGAAATGTGGATTTGATAGCAATTAAGTGTTTAAATGTGATAATGGCACTTTGTCAATAAAGAAATTGACTTTTGGTTGCCAATTTTGTGTAAATTATAGTGTGTGACGCATGAATTTGAGATAGGAGTTGAATAAGGTTGAAGTTACACGAGTAACCCTTTCTATCAAATAGAAGGGTTGAGGTAACCATATAGTTTATTATGGTTATTAACTATTATAATTATGTAGAAGTGAATATCAAATGATAAATTGTGAATTTATGAGTTTTATACATGATTGTTGTCGAAATGGTTTTTAGCATGAACTTTCCATTGTGAAATGAATTTGAAAGTTATTGATTTCAATGGATATATGTATATGATATGGAAGCATATATATTGTAGAAAGGTGTATAAGTAGTGAAAATGTGAAAGAGCATCATCATAGGGGGTGAGAGTTCACCCAGGATATATGGGGTTGTATGCATGTGGAGATATGTGAGTGAAAAATTTATATGGTCAGGTGGTACCATGGTGTTGGATAGGGAGGCGCAGCGAAAGATTAAAATTTTAAATTCCCTACCCTGATATGGACTGAACGAACTCGTTTAAGTCAAGGTAGATAGAAGAGTTACCTTTTTAATTCTTTGAAGTTGGCGCACGTTTGGATTTCAGGAGCTGACAACATAGATTTGGTCCCTTTACCGGCATCCACACAAACAGCTTTCTAACTCGAATAGCGTGCTAGCGCTCTCGTTAGCGTCCATTCTTCTTTGCATGTTAATTTCTTTTCTATAGGGTGTTTCGTGGCTCTCACAGTGTTTTTGCCATCAGAACTTTTCTAACTATCTCTCTCTACCTTCATCAGGACGTCCCTATCTATATATAGTATATAGATAAGGTTTTGTCTTCTACTTAAAAGCTCACGAAAATTTAATTAAATTTATCTCAAAAAATTTAATACATAATATCATATCTAATTCGAATTTATTTATAAATTCAAATTATAAAACTGACATGATATTCTCTCTATCATGTTAGTTATTAAAATTATATTTTGAAATTTGTATTTCATATAAATATATATAAATATTTATCAAATAAATATTCAAAATATATATATATATATAATTCATTCACTTTATATTACATTTATTGAATCTAGATATATTCCAAATTCAACAAACTTGGACATTATAACTCGAGTTGGGACCGTTCTTGTGTGCGACCCTGTAGGCTCATATGAAATTGACAATGGGCTAATTACTCTCTTAGCCTACAAGTTACAAGTGGCCTCTAGCAAGGCATTACAACTACCCAATTCGCATAGGGATCGATGATCTAATGTAACCTATCATGCAACCATATCACATCCCTTTTGCCATGTGATATTTCAGTCAAGTATGAGACATAAATTGTCATTCTCCTTTACCTGACCATTACTTTCTCGATCTCTGAGTAGACTGACAGTAGTAATGGAAAAACCCTTTCCATTGTAGTATGGCCATACATTTTCTCAGTCTTACTCATCGAGAGGCCCAGTAATATTTTTCATTTAATGTGAGGGACAAATCCATCTTAACCACTCATATTCCTCTGTATGAATATCACTAAACTCAATCATAACCTTTATAATTACCCGATCAAAGGTGACTTTTGACTAGGTCAAAGTTCAATGGTCATCATGTAGGAATCCATGATGATCTCAGGTCAAAGGGCTTAGTGATATAGTTATATATGAGATAAGCTTATGACTTGTACCATGCAGCTTTCTCATAGTGGGTCGGTCCAACACCTTGTACTCTTTCAAGTGCCTATGACTTTAATTTGTATCTCTATAATTAATCAAAGTCATACCAGTCTTGATTCATCTATGATCTCTCAAAGATAACTGACCAGGGACATTTATGACAATCACTATAGTTTATCCCGGGATACAGTTATCATATTGAACATGTAATTGTTATAATAACGAAAGAGAAATTCATTAAATAAACAATGTGCATAGTATAATGATTGGCCCTAGGGCACAATTTCTAACATCCTCCCACTTGTACTAGGTACAATCATTAATTTGTCTAATTCCCATTGTCTTGACATGACGTTCATGCTTCACCTGTACAAGAGGCTTTGTAAGAGGATCAGCAACATTGTCTTCTCTTGCTACTTTGCATATTTTTATATCACCTCCATCATTGATCTCTTTGATAAGGTGGAAATGCTTGAGTATGTGCTTAGTCTTTTGGTGTGACCTTGGCTCCTTACTCTGTGCAATTGCACCACTATTGCCATAGAATAAGTTTATTTGATCTGAGATGCTAGGCACCACTCCTAGTTTAGAAATGAACTTCCTAATCCAAATGGCTTCGTTAACGGCATCTGACGCTGCTGTATACTAGAGGTTTTACTAGAGGTTCTTAAACCTAGTCAATTTAGAGAGGGTCATTATAGAGGAGTACTGGGGGTTAGAATTAGGCCTCCATAACCTTCAAGGAAAGCCTCGAACACACCAACTCCTACTTTTAAGACTGGTAGGTTATCCAAGTACAGTATCTATGGCAGATTTCACACGGGAAGATGTGGTCTTCTTTTAAGTATGGGAAGTTGAGCCATATCACCTAGTATTGTCTCAAGGGGGAATTGAGGTGATAGAATAACAGTCAATAATTTAGGCGGGGGTGTTCGCAAGGATACAAGAGGAGGCCAAAGCATCTTCGAACTTGATCAAAGGTATCATTTCTATTTGTGGTAACAGAATAGAAGCCTTGTTTGACTTAGGAGCTACACATTCTTTCATCTTCGAGAATGTTATAGATAAGATGAGATTGAGCTAAAAGAGTTGCCTGTATTGATTAAAGTGACTACACCTTATGGGTCTTCGAGTATTACTAGCAAAGCTTGCCAAAAAAGTAGAAATTATATTTGAGGATCAGGCATCTGTGATTGATTTGATTTGCATTCCTATATAAGGAATTGATGTGTAATGGTTGGCATAGATTGGTTAAAAGCTAATAATGCTATACTAGACTGTATCTTTGTTAATGATGTCGATAGAAACTAGACAACCTTTTGTATGTGTTATAGGCATATGAGTTCCTTGTCATGCCATTTGGCCAATGCACTTGCAATATTCATGGATTACATGAATTGTATTTTCAGACCAATTTTAGACTATTTTATTGTGGTTTTCATCGATAACATTCTAGTATATTCAAAGGTGAGGAACAGCATGCCAAGCATCTTTGGATTATCCTCCAGATCTAAAAGAGAACAAGTTGTATGCCAAGCTCAGTAAGTATTGTTTTGGCTAAGTGAAGTCATATTTTTAGGTGATGTGGTGTCAGCAAATGGAATTCTGTTGATCCACTTAAAGTTGATGTTGTGTTGAAATAGAAGCGACCTAGCTCAGTTATAGAGATTTGAAGTTTTTTGGGATTAGTTGGATATTACTGAAGTTTATCCTTTGTTTCTCTCAGATTGCTTATATGTTGACGAAGTTGACCTATAAAAGATCAACCTTTTGTGTGGGATGATAGGTGTGAGACTAAATTTCAACAGTTAAAGGAGAAGTTGA
>NW_026555342.1:34471637-34639843 GCF_029017545.1 Prosopis cineraria
GGGAACACTTTGGACATGTCAAATAGGACTAAAAACACTTGATAGAACATTTAAATGATAGAAAAACCTTTTATTACAAAATTTGACCACCGGGCCATTTTCCAAAATGGATCCTGAACTCCTAAAATGCATAAATCACACAAAGTGGCCAAAAACTATTCCAAATATCATACACACATATGAATACACACGCTAAATATTTTCACTTGGCTTAGAGATCTCTGTGGTGCCCACGCACCTACTCTCTCTATCCAAGATATATGTTTGTCTATAGCACACCATTTGTAATGCAACCACTTTGCATTTGCTTGTGGAATCACATATATACCAATAAATATTTGCTTGTAGTGGAAACTTGGTCTACGAAATAAATCCATCAAACCACACACCATAGCCAAGTTTTTCTAGCCACAAGTCTACAAGCAAACAAAAACTTCATACACAAAGCCATACAAGCCACACATACTCATACACATATACATAATCCCATCCTACTGGCACCCTAATCCTAAAACATTACAATGTACTTGCTAAAAGAAATGGATTGTAGTTCTTTACAATTCACAAATAACCCCTAGCTCTGCTCCTTTCCCCGTCCTCCACTGGTTCCTTCGCCTGGACCTGGAATATTGAAAAGAAAGGGGTGAGACAACCACAGTCTTAGTAACAAATAAATCTACGTTGATTATACAAAGTAAGCCATAAGTTGAATAAATAAATAATACATTTAACATAGTATATAATTTAACCAGTTAAAATGTATGAATGCATGACATAGGCCGATATGGCCTTTCATGACAAACCTTATACACACTTGTACCTCCACAGGCATAAAACGTAATCTAAGGCATAATCTAATCCACCGAACCGCCTATGTCCCTCTAACGTGAATCCTGAGCAGTCAAAGCTAACTTTCTCCTAGAGCTAGCCCGACTTACTCTCCATGTGAGGGCTACCTTAGCCTAGACACTCAACCTCACACTTCATATGTCGGATTCCCTCTCCTCTCTACTGAGAGGTGTCGAACACTCAATACACTAACCACTTTAGTGCACTGAGCCCACAATACGTAAAGCAACATTGAGTACACGGCAGTGTGCCACAGAATATCAAAAGTCCACACCTTCGCATTAGTGCACTCCACCGAGATCATGCCTTTTATTCGTGTCTACCTTTCTTGAGTATTGATCACTTCAACACTCTAAGGTAGTATAATATTGATAAACCTTAAACGGTTCCTTAGCCTATTTAGGTACCTTACTTAATTACACTTCCTTAAATTCAACTTCTATTCTTTATAATTACAATACATGCAAATAAATCTCGTTTCCATAAAAAAATTATTGTTAAACAATTAGAACATATTTGCACTATAATCAAAGTAGTATCCCATAACCCCTTTATAAAGCACATTTAATGTTTTAAAACATGTAATGCATGATAGCTAGTGATATTTATTCAAAAATAACTAAAGTAATAAGAATATAAATTCCCCTGTTACCTCAACCCATTGGTACCAAAAGGGTTCCTGTTGTAACAAAATAGGACTTGGCTTATTCCTTAACTTCTCAATAAGTTTCACCAACAATTCTTACAACAACATATAAATGATCCATATCACTTATCATGACAAATAGCATTAATGAAGACTATAACTCATACCACATAACTTGGGTTGATGAGTCATAATCCATCCTAATGGTCCATATATTAAACCAACCATTCACATAGTATCACTTAACCACCAAAATCATTTATTAGCCATCACTAGACTAATTTCCAATTCATAAACTTTTTAATCAATTAAAAACCTTCACTTAGTATCACCAACTTTCACCGTTAGCCCTTATAATGAAAACCAAACCTTAATTTAAATCTTATTGGGCTCAATAGTAAAATTATAACTAAATCAATAGACTTAAACCATTGAGAAGCAAAACCCAACCTCTTAGGGTTTGACTTGTGCCCAAAACACCTCTTTTCATCCAATTATCCACTTAAAACATTAGATCACTATAAGAATAAAGCCTTTGGAATCAAAATCTAGAAATTCCCTCTTCCAAAAATTTAAGAAAATCAAGAGGGAAGGAAGAGGATTGAAGTAGGGAGTTTACCTATTGCATAGCAAAGCTCGCAACGGTTGTAAAGCCTCGTAGATCCAAGCCTAACTCCCTCTCTTTCTCCTATCTTCTTCCTCTCTCCCATTCATTTCTTTCCTTTTTCTTTGTTTCATTTCATTTCAAAACTTTGGAGAAAATTACAAGAAAGGGCCCAATATTTTTTATTATGGCACAAAAGCCCGAGTCAACTTTGGTAATCTTCCCATAGTTAAAAATAAAATAAAACCTAACTTTTGCTTAAAAAAATTCAAACTTTGAACCTCTATCAAATTATTCTAAATTTTAATTTAATTATAGATATTCTATTTTATTTTTTTAATAAATTCAAGTCTTAAAATTTCGGGATGTTACATTCTCCCTTCTTTAAAAAGGATTTTGTCCCCAAAATCTAAGCTAATTCATGAATCAAAGAGAGAAACATACCTAGGGAAATAATTGTGGATACTCCTTCCTCATTTGATCCTCAGTCTCCCAGGTTGCATCTCCTGGAACCGTTCCTTTCCAAATCACTTTTACCAACCGGATTGTCTTATTTCTGAGCTGCTTATCCTTAGCATCTACAATACAATCTAGTTCAGTCTGGTAGGTTAAATTCTCTTAAATTTCAACCTCCTCAGGTTCTATCACATGTGATGGGTCTGGCTGGTACTTCTTCAGCTGTGAGACATGAAACACGTTGTGTAGACCTGCTAACTGAGGCAGCAATGCCAACTAATAAGCCATCAGCGTAACTTTCTTTAAAACCTCAAAAGGACCCATATATTGAGGAGACAACTTATTAGCCTAAATTGAGCGTCTAATGCCCGTCAATGAGAAAACTTTGAGAAATACATGATCCCCAACTTCAAAAGACAGTTCTTTACGATGATTATTTGCATAACTTTTCTGTCTACTCTGTGCCGTAAGAAGCTTTTGTTTGATCAATTTGATTTTTTTCCATGGTCTCATCTACCACATCCAGTCCTATCATTGTCCTCTCACTCAACTCATACCAATAGAGAGGTGATCTGCACCGTCTTCCATACAATGCTTTATAAGGAGCCATATGAATACTGGCATGATAACTATTATTATAAGCAAACTTTGCCATAGGCATATGCTTATCCCAGCTTCCCTGAAGCTCTAAGGCACACGACCTCAACATATACTCTAATGTCTGGATCGTCCCCTCAATTTGTCCATCCGTTTGTGGATGATAGGACGTACTGAACTTCAAATCTGTGCCCATAGCCCTTTGCATAGCTTGCCATAAATTCAACATAAACTGAGGATCACGGTTTGAAACAATATCTCTCAGTACCCCGTGTAGTCGCACAATCTCCTTAATGTAGATCTCAGCATACCTATCAATCGTATAGGTGGTCTTGACCGGTAAGAAATGTGCTGACTTAGTCAAACGATCTACAATTACCCAGATACAGTCAAAACTAGCCTGGGTTCTCGACAGACCAGATACAAAATCCATTGAACTACTGTCCCATTTTTATTTAGGAATCTCCAAAGGCTGTAACAACCCCGATAGCTTTTGGTGCTCTATATTGACCTTCTGATAGGCCAAATACTTACTAACATACTCTATGATATCCTTTTTCATACCTGACCACCACCAGTGACGCTGCATGTCATGATACATCTTAGTAGCACTGAGATGAAGGGTGTAGCTACTATGATGTGCCTCATCTAATAATTTCTTCCGAATAAACTCATTGTTGGGAATACACACCCTTTCCTTGAAAACCAAATACCTATCATCACTAAACTAATAGTCCATTGTCTCACCATTCTCGATGTCTTGACTTATTTTTAACAAAATCGGATCTTAAAGCTGAGCATCTCGTATCTCTTTCCAAAATTCATTGGAAATAATCGTAGTCTTAAGACCATTCAAGGATAATTCAGTTATACCCAAAGAACTCTCAACCAAAGACTCCATCAATCTATGCTCTCAAACCATTAAATAGGCTACATGTAAGGTCATACGACTAAGAGTATCTGCTACCACATTTGCTTTCCCCGGATGATACTTAAATTCAAAATTATAATTTTTAAGAAACTCCATCCAACGTCTCTGTCTCATGTTTAGCTCTTTTTGATCCACCAAGTACTTGAGAATTTTATGGTCACTCAAGACCTTAAACTTTGTTCCATAAAGATAATGATGCCAAATCTTCAATACAAAGACCACCGTAGCTAACTCGAGATCATGCATCGAATAATTCTCCTCATGGGGCCTAAGTTGTTGAGATGCATATGCCACTGCCCTCTCATCTTGCATTAGAACACAACCAAGACCCTTATAAGAGGCATCAATATACATGTCATAGGGCTTTTGAGGATCTAGAATCACCAACACTGAAGCTATCGTTAACCTTTCTTTCAACTTAAGAAAAGCTGTCTCACACCTATCATCCCAGATAAACGGCCTATCCTTCCTTGTGAGCCTAGTCAGAGGCATAGAAATTTGAGAGAAACCTTTAATAAAATACCAGTAGTAACCTGCTAACCCTAGAAAACTATGGATCTCTGTTATCAATTTCGGTCTCTCCCATTGCAAGACCATTTCAACCTTATATGGATCAATTGTAATACCATTTGCCGACACGATATGTCCTAAGAACCTAACCTCTCTCATCCAAAACTTGCACTTACTAAGCTTGGCATATAGCTTATGATCTCGTAGAAACCTTAAGACAGTCCTCAAGTGTCTGGCATGCTGCTCCTCATCTTTAGATTAGTATATCATCAATAAAAACCACCACAAATTGATCCAAGAATGACCAAAAGATGCGGTTCATATAGTCCATGAAAATTGCAAGTGCATTAGTCAGCCCGAATGGCATAACTAAAAACTCATACTGACCATACCGAGTTTTGAAAGCTATCTTCGCCACATCCTCCTCACTAATCCTCAGATGATGGTACCCTGAACATCAATCAATCTTAGAGAAAATCATGGCACCAACCAACTGATCCAAGAGATCATTGATGCGAGGCAGTGGGTACTTGTTCTTCACTGTAACCTTATTCAACTACCTATAATCGATACATAATCTCAAACTACCATCCTTCTTCTTCACAAATAAGACAGGGGATCCCTAAGGAGAAACACTGAGTCTAATAAATCTCTTATCTAATAGCTCCTCAAGTTGCTTCTTCAACTCAGCTAACTCTGAAGGAGCCATTCTATAGGGAGCCTTTGAAAGTAGCTGAGTCCCCAGTACCAGGTCAATCGAGAATTCAACCTCACACTCTAGAGGTAATCCTAACACATCCTCTGAAAACACCTTCGGGAACTCCCTAACAACCGCAATTGCACATCTCATCATATGTCACCTCACCTAGCAAAGATAGTTGTTGGCGGTACTCTAGTCTCATCTTCTCTATTAGCCTCTTTGCTTTCCACTTGCTATCATTAGAAGCATTTAGATAAGTCAAGAACTTAGATAGCTAATTGAATTTCCTTATAAAGGTCTCCTCGTCTAAGTCTCCCTGCTGAAAAGTATGAAATTTTACCTCTTTCTCGTCTCTGAAAGCTGGTGGAAAGTAAAAATCATAAAATCTTTACTTAAATTCGACGTAAGTCATAGATCTTCCATCCATGGGCTTAACAGAATCCCACCAATGCTTGACTTCACCAACAAGTTACATCGTAGCCAAGATGCTAAGATATATACCTCACTACAGTAAATAACTGCTCCATCCGATCCAACTACTCCTCAGCTTTCCCATTAAGCATACTACCATCATATGTGGTCAGACTGGAGCGAAAGAATTCCTTCCAAGGTTTGGATATGTCATCCTCTCGGTTATCAGCAATCGGTCTATGAGCTTCAACAGCACTAGAAGATCCTTGCCTAGCACTTGGGTCAACATGCTGATCTGGAATAGCACAACCTCTAAGATTTTGCTGTATATCCACCATCACTTCAAGTAGCCTAGCCATAACTGAATCTGTCCCCTGTGGAGATGGAGGCGGAGGCAGAGGCGAAAGAGGTAGAGGTGGTGGTCGTTCCTTATTCCTCGATCTACCTCTTCCCCTTCGAGCCATATTAGAACTGAAAGGTGTATAACCACAAGCGTACGAACCTTTCTCCCCTCCTAAAGGAACAAGCAAGAGAAAAAAAACAACATTAGTCCAGGTTAGTAGCAAAAGAGAAAGAGCATAAGAGTAATGTATTTAAGGTGCCAAGTAAGAAAGAGGAATCATAAACCTAAAAATAATACCAAATGTAATACTTTCCCTGAGTGTTATCCAAAAATCACACAATTCAAATAAACTAAGTGTGGTTAAGGAGTTAACCCTAAAACCAACTTAGGAAACAAACCATTTAAATCACTAAGCAAATACATGACTGCAAAGTAATTATTTAAAAAAATTTTAAATAAAAAAATTTATAGGTTTTACCTATAGCACACGGAAGCAAGCTAGACGAAAGCGAGGTAAAAAGATGCTGTCATGACAACATTAAATTTGCTGTCATGATAGCCCTCATGGGCCAACTTTCGAGAAGTGCTGTTCTGTCATCTAATTCCTGATCAAAGAAATTTTAAAGCTCACATGTCATATTCAAAGGGTAATATAAGTGTACAAAATTTCAAAAAGATCCAACGGTCGGATTAAAAATTAGACATGTTAAAAGTTTGGTCATTTTTGCTATCCTGACAGCACCTTCAAACTAAATTCCGAAGTGCACCATTTCATCATCTCACCTCTGATTGGAGTGATTCCAAAGCTCTCATGTCAATTTTAAATAGTAATATTATCATACAAAATTTTGGAAAGATCCAACAAACGGATTCAATTTCGTGTACATTGCAACATTATCAATATTGCTATCATGACAGCTCCTCCGGACCAAATTTTAGAGTGCACCGTTTCTCTATTCGATATCCGATCGACATGATTCTAAAGCTCACACAAATATTATAAAATGCTTTACTTGTGACCTAAATTTTAGAGAAATCCAACGGTCGGATTAAGATTTGGACACCCGAATGCAAAAGTGCAGTTTTTTTGGTAAAAACCATTTTCAAAATTATCCAAATCTCATCCTAATGGTCACAAACCTGTGGAAATACTTTAGATACATCAAATAGGACTAAAACCACTTGATAGAACATTTAAATGATAGAAGAACCCTTTATACCAAAATTTGACCACCCGGGTGCCATTTTCCAAAATGGACCCTGAACTCCCAAAATGCACAAATCACACAAGAGTGCCCAAAAACTATTCCAAATATCATATACACATATGAATACACATGCTAAATATTTTCACTTGACTTAGAGATCTCTGTGGGGCCCACACACCCACTCTCTCTATCCAAGATGTATGTTTGTCTATAGCACACCATTTGCAATGCAACCACTTTGCGTTTGCTTGTGAAATCACATATATACCAAAATAAATATTTACTTATAGTGGAAACTTGGTCTAGTTAATAAATCCATCAAAACAACACACCATAGCCAAGTTTCCTAGCCATAAGTCTACAAGCAAACAAAAATTCATACACAAGCCATACAATCCACACATACTCACACACATATACATAATCGCATCATAATGGCACCCTAATCCTAAATACATTACAATGTACTTGATCAAAAGAAAGGGATTGCAGTTCTTTACAATTCACAAATAACCCCTAGCTCTGCTCCTTTCCCCATCCTTCACTGGTTCCTTTGCCTGGACCTGAAAATATTGAAAAGAAAGGGGTGAGACAACCACTGTCTGAATAACAAAGAAATCTACATTGATTATTACAAAGTAAGCTATTATCGAATAAACGAATAATAAATTCAACATAGTATATAATTTAACCATTTAAAATGCATGAATGCATGACATAGGTTGGTATGGCCTTTCATGACCAACAGAATACCCCCTGACACTCTTTAACTCACAGGTAAACCTTATACCCACTTGTACCTCCACAGGCATAAAACATAATCTAAGGCATAATCTAATCCATCGAACCGCCTATGCCCCTTCGATGTGAATCCTGAGCAGTCAAAGCTAACTCCCTCCTAGAGCCAGGCCGACTTACTCTCCATGTGAGGGCTACCTTGGCCTAGACACTCAACCTCACACTTCATATATCGGATTCCCTCTCCTACTGAGAGGTGTCGAACACTTATACACTAACTACTTTAGTGCACTGAGCCCGTAATACATAAAGCAACACTGAGTACTAGCAGTGTGCCATAGAATATCAAAAGTCTACACCTTCTCGTTGGTGAACTTCCACCGAGATCATGCCTTTTATTTGTGTCTACCTTTCTTGAGTATTGACCACTTCAACACTCTAAAGTAGTATAATATTTATAAACCTCCCTTAAATGGTTCCTTAGCCTATCTAAGGTACCTTACTTAATTACACTTCCTTAAGTGCAACTTCTATTCTTTATAATTACAATACATGCAAATAAATCTCGTTTCCATAAAATATTATTTTTAAACAACTAGAAAACATATTTGCACTATAATCAAAGTAGCATCCCATAACCCCTTACAAAGCACATTTAATGTTTTAAAACATGTAATGCATGATAGCTAGTAATATTTATTCAAAAATAGCTAAACAAAGTAATAAAAAATATAAATTCCCCTGTTACCTCAACGCTTTAGTATCAAAAGGGTTCCTGGTTTACAAAATAGGACTTGGCTTGTTCCTTAACTTCTCATAAGTTTCACCAACAATTCCTACAACTATAAGTGATCCATATCACTTATCATGATAAATAGTATTAATGAAGACTATAACTCATACCACATAACTTGGGTCGATGAGTCATAATCCATCCTAATATTCTATATATTAAACCAACCATTCTTATAGTATCACTTAACTACCAAAATCATTTATTAGCCAACACTAGGCTAATTTTCAATTCATAAAATTTTTAATCAATTAAAAACCTTCATTTAGTGTCCCCAACTTTCACCGTTAGCCCTTATAATGAAAACTAAACCTTAATTTAAATCTTATTAGGCTCAAATAGAAAAATTATAACTAAATCAATAGACTTAAATCATTGAGGAGCAAAACTCAACCTCTGGAGTTTGACTTGTGCCCAAAACACCTCTTTTCATCCAATTATCCACTCAAAACATTAGATCACTATAAGAATAAAGCCTTTGGGATCAAAATCTAGAAATTTTTTTCTTCCAAAAATTTAAGAAAATCAAGAGGGAAGGAAGAGGATTGAAGTAGGGAGTTTACCTATTGTGTAGCCGAGCTTGTAACGGTCACAAAGCCTCCTAAATCCAAGCCTAACTCCCTCTCTTTCTCCTCTATTCTTCCTCTCTCCCATTCATTTCTTTCCTTTTTCTTTGTTTCATTTCATTTCTGTGTCAGTTTTCCCTTTAAAATGCTAATATAAGACTTTGGAGAAAATTACAAGAAAGGGCCCAACATTTTTTGTTATAGCATAAAAGCCCGGGTCAACTTTTATAATTTTTCCATAGTTAAAAATAAAATAAAACCCAACTTTTGCTTAGAAGAATTCAAACTGTGAACCTCTATCAAATTATTCTAAATTTTAATTTAATTATAGATATTTTATTTTATTTTTTTAATAAATTCGAGTTTTAAAATTCCGGGATATTACATTGACAGTTGAATTCTACATTTTGAAAAGAATGATTTGAAAGTGAATATTTAGATCCATGCATGCTTGATTTTGATTAAGGGGATTAAGTTCAGAATACTGGTTGCTAATGACAATCCTGTTAGCCTTGGCATGTCATGGTAGACCTAGTTAGCAAGGTGCTTATAGGAGGTGCTAGCCCCATGTGTAGGCCAGCATATATGGAATGGAGGGATAGATATTCATGAGCATCATACTCATGTCTGTTTTGTAGCTTCTAGTCATGCTTGATTATTTTGTGGCTTTAAGCCGTGCTTGTTAGTGACTTATCCTCATAGACTGTGTGTTCACACTTGTTGGTTACTCACCCTCATTGACTATGTGTTTACGCTTGATAATAGTTCTAATTAAGTCCCGCTAAAGCGTGAAATTTTGAAAATTTATCATTTTTAAATTGATTCTATTAAACAAACTGTTATTTGATCATATATGATTTTATATAGTAAACTTCCTTCTAGATTGGACATAAAAATTTATTGTTTTATGTTAGTTATTTACAAACATTTTTCTTGATTATATCATCATTTGAATTCTTTTTGTATTTTTATTCATTGTACGATTCTTGATAACCTATAAAATTCCAAAGTTATTAGTTTATTTCACAATTTGTTGAGCAACTTTGTCATTTATTGTTGGTTAAAATTAAATATTTGTTTTAATATTTCATTGATTTATTTTAAACTAAATTTTATTAATTACTATTTTTGTATGTTTTTTTATCTATAATTTTGATTGGGACGCTATCACTAGAAATTTTCTTTGGCCTCAAATAATGTAATTGACCTTGGACCTATTGCTGATCATTAAGAGGCTCTATTGCTTTTTGGATGATGGAAGTATGCTTCAATCATTTATTTTAATGTAAATATTTATTATATTATACAATGATAGTTAGTACTCCACATATGCCATAGTTAGGTCATAGTTTTATTTTGCTTATATGTAATCTGCTGGTGTGGAGCTAGTCTTCTTTACTAGATTGATTTATTAGTTTCCCTATTATAGAAATTTTAGGGGGTCCAAATAATAGGGAAGACTTTGCCAAAATTTCTACAAAATATTTAAGACTTTACAAACTTTATAAATGTATATAAAAACTATATATTGATAATTTAGCTAAATTTTTTATTTGTTAAGGTTTATGGAATGTGAGGTTATCTCATATTCTGTACTAGTCATACCCTTAGTACAAGGGTGTGACAAATGGTATCGAAACCTAGGTTTCTATGGTTATGTGGAGCAAGGACTCTTCTTTGGAGTTCAATTATTATTATGAACTTGAGCATAATAATGATTGAAGCTTCATTAAAGGTCCTATTAGAATGTCCTAAAGAGTCATTCCTTTCCTTATTCATTGTGCTTCTCATATAGTTACTATATTTTGAATTAAATATCTTTTATGTTTCCTTGTATAGAGAGAATGCCGCCTCGATGTCGTCCCTTTGGTAGAAGTTCTAATAGTTATTGAACATCAGATGGTTCTTCTGCTCCTCTAATTAATTGCCCCTTTGTGGTTGAGGGTAAGGTCATAGGCATATTTAGGATATTTTATCTAAGACTAAGCCTTTAAGTATTGAATCTCTTGAGGGTGCTATGTTATTTACGCATGGTATTAAAGAGGAAAACTAATAGTACCACTAGAGAAAAGACTGCTTTAGTAAAGTTAATTGATTTTATCAAGATGAATTCTCTTGTTTTCTCTAAAATCGATAAGAAAGAAAGACCAGTAATGTTTCTTCAGGGCATTGAGAAGAGATGCCGAACCTTGAGATGCTCAAATCTTATGTCTCTTCCTATATGAGTGTTCTAATTCTTAGATGGAGTTTTCAAAAACCTAAACCGTAGTCTCAGCCATCATTGTGTCTTGTGAAAACTTTCATTCTGGACCTTGTTGAAAGCATCTAGTACTTGTTATGAGTGTAGACAGGTTAGTTATTTGAGAAGAAATTGTTCTATTGTTAATCAATATCTAGCTAGGGATCTGTTCAACTACCTCTTCACTCGACTACTTCGATAGGAACGCCTTCTACTATTGCTGGTACGGGTATGTTTGGAAAAGCAAACGGAAAGCAAGGACAAGCACTGGATTTATACTATGACTCAATAGGATGTTTAAGCTTCAAATGATGTAACCCACCAATTCAATATTCCTGTTATGGTTGCTACTTTAGTAGGAGAATATTTTAGTTTTGCAAGTATACAAGTCTTATAAGGTATCTTGAGAGTAGAGAAACTAGTTAATTTGATGACATTATATATGACTAACTTTGATATGATTTTAGGCATGGATTGGTTAGCTACCTATCATGCCACTATTAACTGCCACCTGAAAGTAGTGAGATTTGAAATTCTCTGATAAACTCCTTCTATTTTTCAGGGAAACCAAATGGAAAGACTAATAGGTCTAAAATTATTCCAAAAGGCCTGTGGCTTTTGTTGAAGGGTTGCCAGTGGTACTTGACCTTAGTAAGGGACACCTATGAATTAGTTTCTAGTTTGGAATAAATTCTAATAGTTAGAGAATTTCCTTATATATTTCATGAAGAGTTTCCTGAATTACCCCAGATAGGGAGATCAAATTCACAATTGATGTGACTTTAGATACTCAACCAATTTCAATTCCTCCTTATAGAATGGCACCATCTAAGTTTGGAGAATTGAAAAGTTAGTTGCAAGAGCTATTGGATAAAGGATTTATTTACCCTAGTGCTTATCCTTAGGGAGCGCTTGTTCTCTTTGTGAAAAAAAGGATGAGTTATTGAGACACTGTATTGATTATTAGTAGCTTAACAAGGTAACTGCAAAGAATAAGTACCCATTGCCTGATAGTGACAATCCCTTTGAGAAGTTGAGAAGAGTTCAATATTTCTCAAAGATTGATTTATGTTCTAATTACTATCAATTTAAAATTAAGAAAGCAAGAAATTTTACAAATAAAATAAAATAAAATAACATAGCATTTAGAATTAGGTATGACTACTATGAGTTCTTAGTAATGACCTCCAGGTTGACAAATGCTTAAGATGCATTCATAGACCTGATGAGTTGGGTATTTAGACCATTCTTGGACAAATTTATGATTGCTTTCATTGATGATATATTGATGTATTCAAAGAGTTTTGACGAATATAAAGAACACTTGCGACTAGACATTGAGGGAGCAACTACTTTATGTAAAGTTTTCCAAATATGAATTTTGGTTTAATTAAGTTACTCTCTTGGGTCATGTTGTGTTCAAAGGTGGTAAACGGATGGATCCAAGCAAAGTAGAAGTAGTTCAAAATTGGCCACAACCTACAACAGTTACATAGATCTGGAGTTTCCTAGGCCTGGTTGGTTATTATCATCGTTTATCAAAGACTTTTCAAGGAGAACTTTAGTGCAATAAATTCATAAGCTTAGGCAAGATGAAGTGAAATTTGAAATTTTTGAAGGGGGATATTTTAGGTCACATACAAGCCCGTTCTTCTTTGATGGATCAAATTAAAGCTGCTTCAAGTTTAGATCTAAAACTTTGCAAATTATTAGAATTGGTCAAGAAGGGGGATAACACTAAGTTCACCATTGACCAGGAGGGTATCTTAAGACATGGCATAGGATTTATGTTCCACAAGTCGAAGACTTGAAAGTGTGTATTTTGGAAGAAGCTCACCATCCTACATATATAATCCATCTAGGGTCTACAAAGATGCATCAACACTTAAGGCAAATGTATTGGTGGGATGGAATGAAAGGAAATGTAGCAAACTTTATGTCACAATGTTTAGTGTAGCAAACATTACTAGTATGGCCATGCTGTTCCATTTGTTTCCTTTTCTTTTTCTTCTTTCTCCTCTTAACATCGTGGCAGCCCTAGCTCCTTCCTTATCTTTTATTCATTGGTTTGGTTATTATTTTGTCTTTTAATGCAGCCTTCCATGAAATCCCTTTCCAATGATTCCGTCATGGACTTGTTACGTTCACTCCAACGTTCACCTTTTCAGCTACACAATACAATAGAATAAAATAATAGAGTTTAGCTTTGAATCTCAATGGTCATAATGTTTTGGTTTGGCAGAATATTTTAAAAATTTATCAACTACTTTACATAAACTAAGAAAAATGGTTAGAATTCGTTAAGTAATAATAATAAGAAAAATGTTTTTTTCACAAGCCCGTATAGCCAGATGACCCTAATGTCATTGGCGTTTAGACTTATTTGGACCAGCCTGAATACGAAAAAAATTAATTTTTAATTTAAAATTAACTATTTTTACTATTATAAAAATATAAAATATAATTTATACACACATAAAAAGTGTTATTTTAGTGGCCAGAATAGACTCGCCCTTAAAAATTTTGTTATTTTATTAATCTTAGCCCTAAATTTTTTTGATTTATTCAGATTAGCTTGAATTACCAACTCTATATGTTTAGAAATTGTAAATATATAAGAGGATTTTCTAAAAATAAAAGAGGATAATTTCTAAAAGCTATTTTTCTGACTCTAATAGTGTCCAGCCATTTTCAGTAGCATGTTTCAAAATTAAGGAATATCATTAAATAAAATAAAAAAAATCCAATTACTTTTAGAAACACTTGTGCATATCTGAATTCAAAACCTTCTCCCTTTCTTTCTTTTGTTTTTTTGTTTTTTGTTTTTGATAAAAGAAAATGTACAAATCACAAAAGCACACTAATCCTTGAGTACTCATCTCCTAACCACCACAACGGCACAACACCACACTACCCTTGCGCGGCACACCACTGCTGGACTACGCGCCTCTCATTTTTAACTAATTTTGGCATTTCTCACCTTTCTCTCACTCCTTCTTGCATCTCTCTTCTCATTTGCTTCTTTACCTATTCCACCCAGCCTCTACATTGGGCTGACCAATTTATGGCCGCTTGCTTGTGGTCGGCTCCGACTCTGTCAAACCCAAGGCCTTTCGGGCACACTTCTGCATATATCTTTCTTTTGTGAACATATCGATTCCTCTGAAAATCGTGAACGTTGTTTATCTGTCCATTCATAAGCATTGACGATTTTAGTGGTCCTTTTTTCCTTTATTTTTTTTATCTCCTCCAGAGTTCTTGAAAGATGCGCTATTACATGACATGAAAATTAGATAATATTATGAGTTTGTTTTTCTGCTTCATTAAAAAAATGTATTTACTTAATATGCATATGATATCGTCGCTACGCAAATTAAATCAAAGAATACGCATAATTTGAAGCTGTATTGCATACGTTCTTTTGTTATTTGTTATTTGTATTCTTTTGAGTGAAGCAATATCTCAATTGTCAAGTCATGTAATAGAATCCCTCTCATCTGATCTGGGTTAGGCGCATTATATTGAAGTAAAATATGAAGATCTGACAGCTTAAAAATATCATAAAATACCCTAAAGCTATTCCTATTATAAGTTGTCTTTATGTACAATTCTCAAGCTTTTAAACTTGCCACCATATTCTTTTGTTTTTTTCCTTTATGTTTCTGATAAGTCTTATTTATAGTTTTTTGAATCAGGATGGTAACTCAACTGATGTGCCGCAAGATGACGTCCATGGGTCATTTTTCAATTGGAAAAATGTCTCAAACATTGTCCTTTCTCCCATTGCTTATCGGTAAAATCCAACTAACCCATTAAATTGAATAATACTAAGCTGTTGATTTTGTTTGGAAACTAAAGCAAGAATGATAAATGTGTAGGTTTTGGGAGGGTCTGAATATGTTATTGATAGCATATTCTACATGGTATCATTTTTTGAGATTGGGTTTCTCAGAAACTCTAACCATATGCTCTATTGGTTGGATGTTTTTGCTGCAATCATTCTTCCGATAGACATTGCCCTCCGTGTTTACCTTGCTGCAGATCGTACAAGGTTTGTTATTTTTCAAATTAAATTATTTGTACTTAAGCATTTAAAAGTGGCATAAAATATTTATTAACATGTGTAATTAATTTTAATAACAGTGTAGATATAAAAAAATATTGCATTCTCAACATACCTTAGAAACAGAACCCATAGAATTGGATTTATACAATTATGATATTTAATTTTATATTTTATTTATAAATATGCCTTTTTATATTACAATTTCTATTCACTATTTGATTCAGTAGAATATATTACAACATATACATAATATTGGGCAATTAACAAAGTTTATATTTTTGGCATTTATAAAGACATGTTCATATATTTAATATTAATTTATTTTAAAGTAAACTTTTTCGAATTTACAGGACCGATCTAAGTTGCTAGTTGATCTTCGCCTCACAAGTTTATATATGTAGACTCACGTTTTTTAACAACCTTATATGTGCATATGTATTTAAATATATTGTATGAATTTACATTTGTGAAAATAAATATAATTAAGTAAATCCATTATTGTTAAAATTGTTTCAACGCATAGAATCGTCTGTGTCTCTTATTGTAACACAATATGTTAGAAAGTCAGGCTAATTAGACCAAATGATTCTTGTTAAAATATGCAAGACATCATTTTCACCCATATATGGGTACATATGAAATGTGAATTTTAATCATGAGTTTGTTTCTCTATTTTTTATATGAATTTTAGTAAGTAGCTTTAATGCGCTGCATTAAAAAGAAAAGACATGTTTTCTCCATCCCGGGGGGGGGGGGGATATATTAAAGAATACAAAACTAACAAAGAATAAAAAAATAAAAATACAAGATAATACAGAAAACTCACCAAAGCAGGAAAACTAACAATACAACCTACAAACAAAACAATAAACAGAAAAAAAAAACAAACAAACAAATAATAATCCACAAGCAATCAGCCAATACCATAACAAAAACAGCCAATCATGACATAATGTAGAAAACCCTCACCCTTCTCTTCAGCATCTCTAACCAAAATCCTAGCTGGACGGGGTGTTTGTAGGCGTGTAATCAAACTTTAAATCTAGGAGGCCAAGTTTTTTAAGTAAATAAATATTATTAATTTAATGAATTTAAAACTAAATAATAATAATAATAATTTAAATATTTTAACTTATATACACAATATTTTTCTTTATCAAAACTGGGTGGCTTTTATTAATCATCAACTAACTGAGTTATATTCAAACATTGCGGATCTTGCAACATCTCATTTATTTTAACTCCTTTAAACAAAAACCACTCATGCTAGAATTGCTATTAAAAATAGTATCATTGGGCATGGCTCAAAATAGATTTTTTATAGGATATGCCAACAATAAGGATCATTTTGAACCTTAATGATCTTCAAGTACCAAAGACCATAAGCTGAAAATGCTAATTTAATTTTTTTCAAAAACTGATGCATTTTCCATAATCTTTCATCAAGTTACAAAATCATAAATCATTCTATAAAATAATAATGAGGTGATTTTTACCTCTAAATCAAGCTTAGAAGTCCTCTTCAAAGGGAAAATAATCCCAAGGTTCAAATGACAACCAATATTTGTTGAGGAATTTTTGTTCCCCACTTCTTCAGTTACTTTCGGGAAGTTTTCCAGATTTTTGACCTTATCTTTTAAAAATCAAATCGTATGATATACAATTCCAAAGTTAATGATTCATGTGGTTAACTCATCAAAATCAATAAACTTAGATCATGAATTTATAAAAAATCATCAAGCATAAACAAACATTATGGCCAAGGTGTCATACAAGCAAATTAACATCTCAATAAATCATATTTTTTCTACAATTCATGGTGTTAAAATTCTATAATATTGAGTGTCAACCAAACAATGCTATCACAATAATTAGAGAAATGCTACTCTGGATAAAAGTACGACCTTATCCCAATTTCTTGGGACTTGCCACGAATAAGAAAGGCTAAAATTAAAAAAAAAATTATCCAATCACCCCTATATCATTTTCTACAATCCAAAATAATTAAATTCATAAGTTATGCATTAGATTACTCCTGACGCTTCTTTCTAAAAATCAATTCCAGATTTTGCCCCAAAAAAATAAAAATCAATTCCAGAATCCAATATATTAGTCACGGTCAAGAGTTCTACTCATTTCCCAAATGGTTTTTTCTTCCCCGCTTAATAATTAGAAATTGCAAAAAAAAACATGCTTCCTCTATCAGCAAAGTGGTAAAGATTCGAATAATGCTTTCATTCCTAGCTAGTCACGGTCAAAGAACCTCTCCACTCTAATGCTTTTTTCCCCCTCTTCTTCTCTTAATTGATACAGCAAATTAAGCAGTAACCCCACTTATCAACAAAACATGAAAAACCGAAATAAGTGGGGAAGGGTACAATGAGTTTGTTCGTTTTCTGCTTTTAAAAATTATTTTTATTTTTCAACACAGAAAAATTTAAAAACTTATTTGGATAAGTGTTTTTCATTTAATTGTTTCCGAAAGTATTTTCATTTCTTCTTTTAAAAAAAAACAGAAATAGAAACAACTTCAAGTTGTTTTCATTTTATTTTTCATATTTTTAAAATATACTACTTTGATTATTGAAAATTATCTTTACCTTGATCAATTTCTATTATTAATCACTATTATTAACTGTCTATAAATATCACTATTCATCCATTTTTTAATTCTAAAACTGCTTTTAATTGATGTAATTAAATGGATTTTCATTTCATTTTATTTTGAAAAACTATTTTAAAAACTATATTGCATAAAAGTTTTTAAAAACAATAAATGATAATAAAAACCAAACAATCCTAATAATTCTTTTATTCTTTTCGTGAATGGGTATCAACTTGATACTTTTCAATCATTATATCTACTTCAAAATATCGATTTATAAGCTTTGAAAATTTTGAACAATACTTTCAATAATACATTTCATTTCCTTGAACTCAATGGTCCATCCAAACACTCATAAATTATATTTACGTTCACCTCAGTCCAAGCATTTCAAAAGCTTTGAGTTCTAAGGCTTTATCTCTCTATATAAGCTCCTCTTCCAAACTTGGAATCCTAAGAAATCACTATAATCAATGAAAACTTGATCAGCTGAGTTACGCATATAAAAATCTGGACATGACAAGGCCAATTGAGATAGCTCTCCCAAAAACAATTTTGCATTCACAGGAATTTTAAGCTTCCACTTTTACCTTATAATTAACCATCTCTTGTTGTTGATTTTTTTTTATTTTTTAAAATTTAAAATCCAATTATTTTGATTTGATTTAAAAAAACAGGTTAAGCATATAAATTTAATTACCCAATTTTTTTTTCATAACAAGTTCCTAAACATTTTATTATAAATTGTGTAGATTTTGATGTCATTGAATATTAAGATTTGATAAAAGGATAGAAATTTTGTTTTGGCACACTTATAGAGGACAATCTTAAAAATGATGTGTTATTTCAGATGATTTAATTTTAAAAAACCAAAGGAAAAATAGGCTAATATTTACATGTCAATGTTATGCATCATTTTATCAATAAAAATATTTTAATAAACTAATAAATTATATATTTATAATGTATATCACATACAATCCTAGCTAGAGGGTTCCCCATGCCACAACAATCCAATCCAATCTGGTGTAAAATTATCTTGTCTTGATGTAAGAGAAATAGTAAAACCATTAAGAGAGATACCAAAGCCTTCAAAACATCCTGTAGTAGTCCCCTTCCAACCCAATTGGAGCCAAACAAGGTTAATAGCCTAAATTAAATTAGATGAGGAGGATCAAATAAATAGCAAGGATAAAATATAAAATTTATACCATTGATGTCACCATTTAAAGCTTCAAAACAAAAACAAAAAAAAAAGGTTTTCTTCTTCAATCCGGAATTATTTTCATTTTTGAACTTTCATTCTGGGCCTCAGCTAACCTTTGCGAGTTAAAAGTCATCTTGAATCATGGCCATCACATAGTTCAGACTTTCAATATATGTATATATAGGTTTATTTTTTATTGGCCATAATAATTCATTAAATTTAATTTTTTTTAGTTTTTACCAATTATATATATATATATATATTATGCTTCACAATACATGATATTTTCTCCTCAAGAAAAATATTCAACAAGTCATAATACTTCCTTAATCTGAAATTATAAGACGCTTTTAGATAAAATTTTATATATCAATAAGTCTCATTAGTTAAATACACTTAACCACCTTATTTTTTTCTAAACAAAAAAAAAACTTTCAAAAATACCCTTCATTTAATAACCTTACATTCTACACTTAATTATGAAATTGAAACAGAGAAAGGGTAATATTAGAAAAAGCCTATTTAATAAAACATTAATCTCCTCAAAGTGTTATATAATTTGAAACAACAAATCTCTCCTAAAAGTATTTTATAATTTGGGCGGGGAGAGTGCTTCCTTTGTTTTCCGATAATATTCATCCAAGACTTATAAATATTTAATAATAGAGAAGAGGGAAAATTAAAACTGTGCCCATGACATAGTTAGGAATACTTTGAATCCAATCCCACATTCCCACCTTTCTACTTTATTATTAATATATTAAATTTCTTTTGGAGCATAGTAATATAAAATAATGATAATTTGTTACTTGTTAACTATCTTTTTTATCCTTGAAATTTTGCGCATGGATCATTAATTTATTATAATCTGGTATTCCTTAATTCTTTAGTCGGGATTAATAGATATGATGATTGATTGTTTCCTGCTGTTTCAATTTTCTTTTTTGGATTATTTAATAGATACGAAGCATATTTCTTACATTGTTTAGGCCTTTCAGTTTAATTTTTAGTTTGGTTTGTTGTTTTTCTTATTGTTATTTTATGCTTTTCTCCTATAACATCCTCTAGGATTCAAAGCCCAAATTAACCTTGTTTCTTTTGGGTTGTTTATTATGTATTTCATCAATGGTATAAATTTCTGCATGCTAGATGCCTATCAGCTGATTCATAACTTTCATCGTTACAGCCATCACTTGTACCACAAAGGCTGATCTTAGTTCCATGTTTTCAGTTCTAGGATTAATAAATGAGCCATCACAATTCACCTTCAACATAGTTCTAGGATAACCAAGTAACAAAAGCTATCTGAAAATCAGTCAACTTCCTGTCACCGTTAAAAAAAAGATAGCCAACATTTTCTAAAATCATTCCCAAGCCAAACACACATAAAAACAATGCATGCTGAATCCACCCCATTTTCTATTGAATAAAGCAAGGCTTACTGGTACAGCTTTATGCATACACCGCCAAACGAAATGCTTCATTTCAAGAAGAACATTTACCTTCCGCATCTTTGTCATGACCACACCAAAACTGGAATTGAAGAATTCAGCTTCATATCAGCGCTTCATCTCTGCATCTTGCACCATAGGAGCCTTTTTTAACAATATAATTCCTTAGCCTTATTCCATAGATGTCTTAGCTTCACATAATACAATTATTAGTAAAAAAATGGTATCCAATTTTATTTTAAACAAGCATGTTACCCGTAGTGAAATGTCAAATTTTTTGTGAAAGATTCTTTTGATAGAAAACAAACAGCAAAAAAAAAAAAAAAAAAAGAGTCATCAACCAGCACCACATTTCTCAATAACCTCTCAACCCTTCTCTTCCTTGAATTCCCTAATTAGCCTGATATTATTGGTTAGAATCTTTACTAGAGGGAGTGTTAGTGATATCAAACCCGAGCCAATTAGCTAAAACATTCAATACCTCCTGCATCTCCCATCTGTCACTCCATTTTGCTCCATTTACTGATTTTTTTTTTTCTTGCAGAAGCATTAAATTTCAGCTGAATTAGTTTCTATAATAGTGACTTTCACTTTTTTCTCTAATAGTAATGCCAAAGTTCTTTTGACAGAAAAAACTTCATTCACAAATGGAGATTCCGCTTGCAACTAGATTACCTTAATTTGTCCTTCACATGGCCTCTTCCAATGTTTCTCACCCTCACTCATCTTCTCTTCATCTACATTCACCTTCAGCCAACCCCTTGCTTGCCAAAATTCATCAACAGCTTTCCTGATATTATTAATGTTTCTCACCCTCATTCATCTTCACTCCACCTACATTCACCTTCAGCTAAACCCTTGCTTGCCAAAATTCATCAACAGCTTTCCTAATGTTATTAATGACTTTTGTAAGATTTGGCATTTTCTGTTAAAAAACATCACATTCCTATCCTTCTATACCAACCACATAATCCATGCAAAATAAGCAAGCTGATAATCATCAAATAATTTTTTCAAAGTTCACCATAGTAGTCTCTTCAAGTCTCATACCTAACTCACTGCCAAACCATACTGATTTTGTCTAGATATAAAAACATGGCATGCTCAATTGTTCCCACCTCTTCATAGCAAATTGACAAAAGGCATTCATACTCCATTTTCTTTTAGTCAAAGCTTCATTTACAAGAACTGCTCCTGCTAAACACCTTCATAAAAAGTTGAATAATTTTTGGTAATGCCTTCACCTTCCTCACTGTCTGCCGAACAGATTCTTTTATAATAGTGGAAGGCCCTGATCTTCTAACGGCATTATTCTTCATATCTCTTGGCTCTATAATATCCTTTCTTGACCTCATATTTCTAGCTATTTTCCAAATAACTTCATCATCTCTTGAGTTACTTGGTTGAGGCGTGGCCTTAATTTTCAACAACGCTTGTTTTGCTAACAATCCTTCAACGACTCCCACAGATAACCATCCTTCCTTTATCACCTCTGCAACTTTCTAGTTTTGCATTTCCCTTGGAACATTGCAATCATCTTCCAGACATCTTTCTAAATCGATCACCCATCTATTTTTTTCACAATCTAATTCCCTTGCCATTCCTTACTCTCCAAAATAGATATTTCTCAAGTAGATTCCTTCCCTTAAGCATACTTTGCCATATTCATGATGTTCAATGCCCCACTTCATTCTTCATATCTGAGGCTTTATGCTACTTTAGCTGTCACACCCCAAAAATTAGAGGTGACCGGCACAGGATATATGGACAAACATATATCCCTTATGCCTTAATCAAGAAAACTTTAATATAATATTTTAATTCATTTGAAATAGGATGAGAAATTATTATGACATTTTAATATATAAATAAAAGATTCCTAAAATTTTATTACAAATTTTGGCAAAAATTCTCCTATAATTGGGACTTCCTAAAAATTTCTACAATAGCCCGTTACAAAACCAAATTAAAAATATAGAGCTTTGCTCCATCACACAGCCACACAGTATAAATTATAGATCAAGATCCCATCTATAGTTATCATGGAGCGCCTAAAACATAATCTCAAAATAACACATAATTAAATATTTACATCAAAAGAAGATATTCTCAAAAGATCTTCTAGTCAATTCAACAATGAGCCTCTCAAAAATCCTCAAGAACTGCAAGCCGGTTATAATATCTAAAACCAAACATATTTTTCCAGTTAATAACATCTCAATAATAAAAATTTATAAAAATCAAGAGAATTAAAGTCACAAGTAAACTGTTGCACAATTAAAAGAGAACATCAATATAATATCAAGACTAAATTTGAAGATTAAGAGATTCTATATAGCATCAAAAATATCGAACCAGTAAATTTACAATGACAAAACCTTATTAGCACTTGATCTTATAAAATAGAATAAATTAAGTAAATAAAATAATGACATTCACTATTTAAAATCAATAAAGTGTATATAAATTAAATTTGAGGACTTTACTGAACAGGTAACAAATATGGACACATTCCACGAGGATAAATAACCAAATGCAACTTATGCTATGAAAACAAATGTGGACACACAGTCCACAAGGGTAAATAACCAAACGAGGTTAAAGCCATGAAACAAACATGGATACATAGTCTACAAGAGTAAATAACCAAACGAGGTTGAAGCCATGAAATCAAATGCTAGTACAAAGCCTATAAATAACAAACGTAAGAACAAAACTCACAAATAGCTAGTCATTTACCAAGGCGCGTCAAGAGCTAACGGAACTGCCGTTAGCAATCAGTGCTCTGTGTACAATCCTCTAAACATCACTTTTTCAAACATGCAAGAAATTAATCATTTTCAAAATAAAATGTTGCACTCTTAATATCAAACTCGCATGAACGTCTCAAAACCTCAATTCTTTTCAATATAAAATTCTTCACCAATTCCACATTTGCCTTTATCAAATATATATATATATATACATAATAAAAAATTTTACTATTTGAGCTAGGAAAACTTTTCATCAGCCTTCAAAGTATATTTTACAATGAATTTATAGATTACTTTTTACTCAAATTAAATTCACAAATAATTAATATGCAAACCAAACATGCTTTATAAGAGCGATCGCAATTTTAGAAAGTACATAAACAAGCAAGACTTCCCTAACACATTTTAATACAAAGCTCCTCAAATCCCACGTTTTCAACAGAAAAATCAGCTTAACTTCAAGGGTAAAACCTAAATTCACATTCATCTCCATTAACCATTACCCAAAGCAACCATACCAGAATTGCTTAATGAAAATGTTTAACTAAGCTTTAAATTTCAGATCAATCCAATCCCCTCTCTACGCAATCATACACAACAGTTTGACAAGGAAAAATCACAACCATTTCCTTAAATTTTTTCCTGCCAATGTCAACTTTAAAATTAACCAAGCTTCTCCTTCAACATAAATCAATTTTAATGCTGAAATAAAATTAAATCTTCATCCACATCCCTCTCGACAGGAAAGAAAGGAAGGAGAAAATTCCACAATCTCAACCAACAATGCATGCACCAAACAACAAGGAAGAGGAGAATTGAAATGCCTCACATTTGATCATTAACCACACATAAAGGAAGGAGAGAGAAAGAATCTAACAGCACCGAACATAATTAATGTAACCCTAAGTCACTTTAGGCCATCAAATAAAATTAGAATGTAGTTATAAGCATTCTAGGTCATCTCCCTAGAGAGCAATGCATACAAATTTCTGGTTCAAATGCCAACAAGTTAAAGGAATGAATATATGATTCACCTATGTCTAAATTGCTAAAATTAGATGTTTGTAATTTCTGATTTTAATGTGATGAGATGAATGAATGAGATGATGAGCTTAAGTTAGAAACCCTTGTGATAATCCTTAAATTTCAGATTTGCAACCACACATGTACTAACAATTAGCTTAATGAAGAACACTCTAAAACTTTCAAAGTACTGTGAATCATTGAATCCAATGATCACTAAAAAATTTAAGCTAAGTGAATTGAAGTTAATAATGTGATTCAGTCTTGTTCATAGCCACTAAATTTAGACCACATTAAGTGGTAGGAAAACCTCTGAAACCAAATTCATATAAACATACATGGATCTAGCTTGAAATATAAAGAAATCTAAACAAGAACATCAAGAACATATTAACACATTCAAGAACATTTAAATGAATTCATAAATTTCAGAACTGAAACACAATATTAAATCTCAATTCAACATCCACAACTTCAATCTAATAAGGAAATGGAATCAAAAATCACTAACATAACAGCCACTGAAATTGGAATCCATAAGAAGAGTAGAAGAAATTGTAAAATTGAAAATACAAGTGAGGAAAACAAATTGGAAATCTCAAATCACAAGTTCATCTTCCTTGAAGCTCAATGGAGAATCAGCCTCTCATGTTCTTCTTCAAATGAATCAGACTTTGAACTTGAGAAAGCATCTTGAATGTTGAAATATGGCTGAATAGGGCGTGACTGTCAGTGCTGGATTTGTGGACATGAATCTGGACAAGAAAGGAGAAATGGAACGAATTCTGAATGGTGGAAGAGGATCAGGTCTGGACGTGTTTCAAAGCTGGAATGATGATGGATTAAATCTGCAAAATTAAAGGAGATGAAGCTGGACGAGTTTATGGATGAAGGAGATGAAAGAAATGGATCGGGAAAAATGGAGAGAAAATATGGACGAAAATTGACAGAGAAAAATGTGGCTGAAGAGAGAGAGTGGAATGTGAAGAATGAGGCTCTAATCTGAAAATATGGTTTAAGTATGTGATCCATGTGAGTCAAGGTGATAATTCCAAAGCTGGATGGTGATATAACCAAAGTCCAGATCCGAATAAGAATTTCCAGCTGGAGAAAAATGAATTAAATTTGGAAAATTAAATTTGGAAAATAATGTGCCACATGTGCTGATCGGTGAGCATGAGAAATGTGACTTGAGGTGTCCAAAAAAACGTGACTTCATTGGTTCATAATCAGCTACCACGTGAACTCATTATGATGTGCCATTCAAATTGCAATTCACGCCTAAATTGCTTCTCCCTTGTATCATTATGATGCCATCTTAATACTTTCCTTGATCAGAATCCAATTCATGCACAAAAAACACTCCTTGCTTTCCTTGCCAATTATTTATTAAATTTCATCAATTAATTTCTGGAATTAGGCTTGCCAACTCAACCAATGTGAATCTGAAATTGTAATGCCACCTATGCTCCCTTCTTGCTCTTGACTTCTCCAATAATGTTGACTAAGTCTTTTCTCCTTGATTCCAAATTTGTTTCCTCAAAAACCTGAAAATAAAAGATACAAAACTAGATAAATTCTAGGAAGACAATTAAAAAGGAAAGAAAAGAGAAATCATGCCCAAAATCTCAACTAAGATCTAAAAGTGTCAAAACAATCATCAAATAGTATTATTAGGGTTCATAAAGTCAATATAGAAAAACACAACTAAAACCGATAAATAAACCCTAATATGCAATATTTGATACCAAAATCTAAGTACATAATATGTAAAATATCAGATAGATCACAGGGGAAGCACAGAAAATTTAGTTCTAATGAAGATGCCAAAGTAGCAACAGAAGGCGGCCAAACACTCATTGAAACTCCTTGTGGCAACGAACGAATGACTACTCCAGCAGCAACAGCCATGGACAGACGAGCTCGATGACTAGCTAGGTTGAGTGATCTATGACGTAAAAATAGGGGAGATGGTGAAGAACTCCACTCACACACAACAGCACTACAAAAGGAAGAGAGGATAGCTCCTCGTTCACGGTCGCCGGTGTCAATCATAAGGGGAATCAGAGGTAGATCGGACAAGAGGCGGAGAAGGCTCCCAGCAGACTCTAGAGCTTTCGAAAATAAGCAATGGAAAGCAGAGGAGCTGTACGTTTTTTATCTCTCCATATCTGATTGTTATTTTGTTTTATTTTATTTTTATTTATGTTTTTTTTTTTGAAAAAAACGTATAGGGGCAAAATTATAACTTCACAAAAGACTAGAGTAAAAATAAGTAGAACTTCTATTTGGCATAAAAGAGATTCAAACCGAGGGCTTAGTGGAAAAATTGCCACAATTAACGCTAAACCAACATTCTCTTTTGACATATCTGTACCAAAAATTAATACAAATAAAATCACAATACCTTAATATCAATTTATTTATTAATTAATTAATTTTTTTAACTGTTGAAAATGATGATGATGATGATGATATAATCAGAATACTTAATCCTATATATATATATATACATTAATAAAATTTTTCATTATTACATTCTCCCCCCTTAAAAAAATTTCGGTCCTCCAAATTAAAATACATGCTTACCTCAAAACTTGAATTAGTGTGGATATTTAGCTTACATATCATTTTCTTCTTCCCATGTAACTTCCTCTTATGAATGACTTCGTATGCATGCTTCACCAAAATAATTTCCTTTGATTGCAGTTTCTTTACTTGCCTATCAAGAATGCTAATAGGGATTTTTTTTTTAAAAGATTTAACAATGTACAACGCTATCAGCATAATCACACCCACTTAACAAGAAAACTTGAACTCAAGTTTTAGTACACACATGTATAACAATGCTTTTAAACAGAACCTATATCGAACTCATAAATGTGCTTCAAATAGGGTTGTGAAGGTCTGCATTCCAAACTTGAATATTCATTTTCCATTCAATCAAGAAAACAGAAGAAATATGTGCAACAGTCCAACATATAAATCTCTTCCAAAAATGATTTTGCTTGCCTTAAATTTTTAACTAATCAACAAAATATACAGATGCATACTTAATCTTAACACGAAACCAAGACAATTATTAGTAATACATTCATTTCAAGTTCACACAAAAGTAAAGTTCTCAATTTCACACATCAATTCGAAATTATTATTTTATTTTATTTTATTTTTGGAAAACATGGCTAATGATTAGCCTACAAGTTTAAAGGTAGAACAATTATAGACAATAACAAAAGCTAAGTTCTTCACCAAGGAGAGCTGTGGTTTATCATAAGACCACTTTCGAGTTCAAAACATCAAATTACAATTACAATCATAAACCTTCGTTTATGGTCATGTAATCTATTCAATAACATGAGATAAAATCCATGAACCCATGACAGTAAGAACATTGCTCTCTTTTAATTCAACAGATTAAACAAAATACTAACTACACTAGGCTCAGAACAAGAAATCAAGCATCATAGTAATATCGCAAACAAACTAAGGTCAAAGGATATAATTCTCAGATTAATTTAAATTAACATATTTAAAACAGGAATTCTAAATCTCCCACACAAAATTATAGTCCAATAGACATGTCAAGCTAAATCAGACTTATATGTACATCACAGTACGACAAGTCTTCCTCTTGCAATAAAAGAAAGGAAAAAAGTTTACATTTTGTGACACTATAACCTGTAATAGAAATATTGTAAAGTACAGCTATTTTGAATAAAACAATTTGTACAGGAACATATAAGAAAAAGTATTAGAACATCGGAATAGTCAAAAGCCACCATAGAAGAAAAATGCCTACGTAAAACTAACTTGAATTTCATGTCATCACCTGACATTAGGTAGAGTTATTGCCATGGCATTAGAACAAATCAGTGTCTTTTCACCTTTATGTTTACCATCTATTAATTATTTGAGCTCATTAATTCATCACACTCGTAAAAAGAAAAATAATGTATCGATTTTGTAATGGACAATAAAAATAGTACCACAAATCAAACTAACTTATCGGTACGAAAATGCATTCTTTAATCTCTACAAATTTGGTAGAGGTTCCTTTTAAGATAGCACTAGCAAAGTAGCAAAAGGAAGTCGTTGAAAGTATACTTTTCCATAGTAGCACAGTAAGGGCAATGAAGCACCCAAGAAAATATAAGCACAAGGAAGCACACACATAAATGAAGAAAAGAACAGCAAAAGCTAGTTGTCTCGTGGATATTCCAACATTTTCTTAAGTTAATTAATAAGAATTTCCCCAAACATAAACCACACAAACAACATCTACAAAGCACTAAAACAACGTACACAAAAAAAAAAAGACTCCTCAACAATGTAAGAATAACTACGAAGATATGTCCTTACTAAAAACACAAGAACCCATGAAAATATGAAATTTGATTAGGCATATTACTTAAAAAAGGAGAGTTTACTAGTACTTATGATAATCCCAGCATGACAAGGAAGAAAGTGGACCTCCTAAAAGCTGAAGGTATCAACAATATTAAGTTTCACAGGTTTTCGAGATAATAAGTAACCACTATCTTTAAAGCATCCATTCATAGAATTAATTTGGAGTACATAATTATGGGTCATGAGAACTGTGTGCTATCAATAACAATTCTACCACTAATCTTTGGCACTCAATATAACAACACATAACTAATTTTGTCTTCCATGTGGTAAAGAGACTTCATTATCAAAGTTTATCATCCAATCAACAATTGCACAGTCCTTTCTTCCGCCATAATTCAACCCTCATATTTAAAATGTTCAACTTTTATTCAATCATTCAATTTCATAATTAGCCTGGGCACGTGCACATTTTATCACTAATAAGAATATTTGAAGAGTTGTATATATGTTCAACTTTTATTCAATCATTCAATTTCATAATTAGGGTGGGCACGTGCACATTTTATCACTAATAAGAATATTTGAAGAGTTGTATATATGTTCAACTTTTATTCAATCATTCAATTTCATAATTAGTGTGGGCACGTGCACATTTTATCACTAATAAGAATTTTTGAAGAGTTGTATGTGAGTGTACAAATCAAAATAAATTAATGAAAAGTATTTTTCTTATCATTATTCCTTAATCAGATAAGTTGCAAAGATTAAATGGAAAAAAAAGAAAAATACTTGAAAGCAAAAGCAGACAAAAAAAGAAAACTTGGTGTGCCAGATTTACCCATTATAGCAAAGGTGATGGGGATGGACACAAGAAATGCATCGCTTACGTTAATATCCATTGCTATATTCCACGAATAGTTGGTACACGGGTACAACTCTCAAAAATAATCCGTCCAAGACATGACAACACTAGATGGAAATTTATGAGACCAAAACCAAGTGATAAACTTTGATATCACAGCTTGCATTGCAAGGTGAACAGTATTAATCAATAAGGAGGTAGGACTTACATGAATAATCTCCACAAAGAGTTGTATTATACTATATCAAAAATAGGCTGCAAGTGCACCATAAAAGTACGAAAAAAATGTCTTCAAAATGGAAAATGAATTTCTGGAGATTTTTTTTTCTCCATTGATCCATGTGAATTCATTGGAATTGGGTAGTCTACACCAGCTGTACCCCTTTCGATCCCATTTTCAATGTCAATAGGCACTTGTTTCTTAGTTCTAGTAATCCTTAAATGAACATATTCATTATCCATGTTGCCAATACTTTTTATATGCATAACCCCTCTATCGAAAAAGTCTTTCTTTATCTAAAGGCTTACTTTTAGGCTCATTATATTCCTTGCAAAGAAAAGGCATTCAAAATCATAAACTTCTATCCATCACCAAAAGCAACTCACGAATGGAAGAAAATATACACAATCAATTTCTAGCAAGAGTTAGAAATAAGTCATCAAGCAAAATAATTCATCGAACAATGTATTCAAACTTGTTTTAGCCACTCTCAAAAACACCTAAAAAAAAACAGATTCATTAATTCATTGACCAATCCAAACCTATAAGGGTGAAGGACATGGACATCCTATATGGTTTTCAATAGTGCCTCAAATATGATTATGTTTGGGTTCATAATGATATTTGACATCTCATTGAAAAGCACTTGCTTCACATACTATAGGAAACCTAAGGTCTGATATCAATCTGTCATGTCCCAAAAATTAGACATGACCGGCACAGGATATATGTACAAACATATATCCTTTATGCCTTAGTCAAGAAAACTTTAATCTAATATTTTAATTCATTTCAAATAGGATGAGAAATCATTATAACATTTTCATATATAACCAAAAGACTTCCAAACTTTTTGTAAAAATTTTGGCAAAACCTCCCCTATAATTGGGAAATCCCAAAAATCTCTACAACAGCCCTTTACAAAACCAAGTCAAAAAACTAGAGCTTTGCTCCATCACACAACCACACAGTATAAATTACAAATCAAGATACTATCCATAGTTATTGTAGAGCGCCTAAAACATAATCTCAAAATAACGCATAATTAAATATGTACATCAAAAAGAAGATATTCTCAAAAGATCTTCTAGTCAATTCAACAATGAGCCTCTCAACGATCCTTAAGAACTACAAGCCGGTTACATTATCTGAGACCAAAAATATTTTTTCAGTTAATAACATCCCAACAATAAATTTTATAAAAATCAAGATAATTAAATTCACAAGTAATCTACTGCACAATTAAAAGAGAACATGAATATAATATCAAGAGTGAATTGGAAAATTAAGAGATTCTATATAGCTTCAAAAATATCGAACTAGTAAATTTACGATGACAAAACCTTAGCATTTGATCTTGTAAAATAGAATAAATTAAGTAAATAAAATAATGACATTAACTGTTTAAAATCAGTAAAGTGTATATAAATATATATAGTCACAAATCAATTCAATTCGAGGACTTTGCAAAACAGATAACAAATGTGGATACACAATCCATGAGGGTACAAAGCCCATGAATAACAAATGTGATAACAAAACTCATGAAAATCAAACTAGCTAGTCATTTACTAAGGCGCGCCAAGGGCTAACAGAACTGCCGTTAGCGATCAGTGCTCTGCGTACAGTCCTTTTAAAATCACTTTTTCAGACACTTGAGAAATTAATCATTTTCAAAATAAAATGTTGTACTCTTAATATCAAACTTGCGTGAATGTTTCAAAACCTCAATTCTTTTCAATATAAAATTCTTCACCAATTCCACATTTGCATTTTTCAAATATATATATATATATATATAATAATAATTTTTTTACTATTTTAGCTAGGAGAACTTTTCATCAGCCTTCAAAGTATATTTTACAACGAATATATAAAAAAATTACAATTCAATTACTTTTTACCATACAAATTACAATTGCAAGAGTTTAAAGCAATATAATTATCAAAATATTAAACATTTGAAATACTACATGAAATATATTTGAGAAAATAATATTTCAATAAAAAGAAATTTGTTAGTAAATTTATTGGGATGTTATCCACTTACATTTAGTATGCCTAAGTACTAGAATTCATTTCTTAGCGCTTCATTCAAATCTCCCTTCCTCTAAGCACCCCAATCGAAATCAAGAACAATTTAATGGTCTTACTCTAACCAAATAAACTATTTTCTAATATTTACAACACCATAATCAATCAGGTTGTAAATCATTAAAATTTAATCAACCAATTCTCAGTTTCTTCAATACTTTCCATGCTCACTTCCCTATATATCAACCATACAACTCTAAAAAAATTCATCTAATAACACACTAGCTCCATCTTTGACAAATCATTCGCAATACTCAAATTAAACTCACAAATAATTAATATCCAAACCAAATATGCTTCATAAGAGTGATTGCAATTTCAGAAAGTACATAAACAAGCAAGACTTCCCTAACACATTTTAATACAAAGCTCCTCAAACCCACGTTTTCAACAGAAAAATCAGCTTTTAACTTCAAGGGTAAAATTTAAATTCACATTCGTCTCCATTAACCGTTACCCAAAGCAACCATACCAGAATTGCTTAATGAAAATGTTTAACTAAGCTTTAAATTTCAGATTAATCCAATCCCCTCTCTACGCAATCATACACAACAGTTTGACAAGGAAAAATCACAACCATTTCCTTAAATTTTTTCCTGCCAATGTCAACTTTAAATTAACCAAGCTTCTTCTTCAACATAAATCAATTTTAATGCTGAAATAAAATTAAATCTTCATCCACATCCCTCTCAACAGCAAAGAAAGGAAGGAGCAAAATTCCACAATCTCAACCAACAATGCATGCACCAAACAACAAGGAAGAGGAGAACTGAAATGCCTCACATCTGATCATTAACCACACATAAAGGAAGGAGACAGAAAGAAGCTAACAGCATCGAATGGGGAAGCACAGAAATTTCAGTTCTAATGAAGATGCATATCTGATTGTTATTTTGTTTTATTTTATTTTTATTTATTTATTTATTTTTGAAAAAAAATGTATAGGGGAAAAATTTTAACATCACAAAAGACTAGAGTAAAAATAAGTAGAACTTCTATTTGGCATAAAAGAGATTCAAACTGAAGGCTTAGTGGAAAAATTGCCACAATTAACACTAAACCAACATTCTCTTTTGATATATCTGTACCAAAAATTAATAGAAATAAAATCACAATACCTTAATATCAGTTAATTAATTAATTTTTTTCAACTATTGAAAATGATGATGATGATAATATAATCAGAATACTTAATCATATATATATATATTAATAAAATTTTGGGTTATTACATTAGCCTTGCACCTTTTACCTATTCTTTCAGTAGTATAAGCCAATGCTTGATGTTTTGTTTTATCCTTACACCTTTCCCAAATTATTTAATGTCCTGAATACCCAGAATATTGCATACCATGTCTTTTGTATTTCTATCAGTGCTTCTAGAAAAAAATATTTTAGATTTACTTAAATTTGCCATCTGTCTCGAAGCCCTGCAATAATCATTGATAATCCAGAATATTGCATACCATGTCCTTTTTACTTATATCAATATTTCCAGAAAAAAAATCCACATTTACTTAATTTGCCATCAACCCCGAAGCCCTCCAATAATCATCAATAATCTCTCCAAGTTTCTAGCAATTATCTTCACTTGCATTCATAAAATAGGTCTTTTTGGTGAAGATTGGACTGTTTAATAGAATGTAGGATTGTGTGGATAAATTTAAAATTTTAGTGTTATCAATGGTTAAATGTCATGAAATCATTTGTGCATGCTTAAAAATTTAAAAGAGCCTTGCACAATTTATGCGTTTACTTATCTCAAAGCAAAATTGTGTGTCAACAATGAGTTTGACCAATTGTACAAGAGGTATGAATGAGATTATTGAGTATGACGCATCAGTAAAAGTTATGATTGATAAATAAAATACTAGAAGTAATGATGTGATGGTGATAGGTATATATCAACTTGGTTCATAGTTGATGTGCTATCAAGTATTCCATACCAAGCATTTGGGATTTGGTTGGCAAAGAAATACAGCACTGCTTTCTTCTTGTTAGGCTTTCTCGACTTTTGGGGCATCAAAGACTCAATCAATATTTTATTAGGTATGAAATATCTATGTGTGTCCTGTTCATTGGTTTGTGTATTTATAATTTTCATGACTATGATTTCATTGACAGGTTGGAAAAACATAGTAGCCACTTCTATTTTTGGGTCAGATGTGCAAAGGTTTTGTGGGCATGTTATTTTTTTTATTTGTTTTAAATATACCATCTCTTTGGCATTTCTTAATTTCAATCACATCATTAAAATATTCTGTTAATTTTTAATTAAGTTATCTCAGATTATTATGTTAATACATGTAATGTATCAATGAGTTTTGCACATTCAAACCTATTGTCACACCCCAAAATATGAGAGTAACCGGCACAAGATATGTACCTAAACACATCCCTTAAGCCTAATTGAAAAAAATGTTTCATTTTAAAAATACTTTTCATTTAAATGAAACATTCATATTTTTGTGAAAATTTCAATAGAATCTCCCTTGTAAAAAGAACCTCCCAAAATACTACAATACAAATTTTCAAAGAAATATTATAACTTATAGGAGCTTAGCTCCTTCTAGCCAACAGTGAAAATATTTACGAAATAAAGAACTTAGTTATAGCCTATGTGGAGCACCTATAATATTATTTAAAAAAATACAATATGTAGATTAAAATTTCACACAAAATGGATGCTAACCAAAATGGTCTAGTAACAAAATCCCTTGAATGATCTGGTGGAGGTACAAACAATCTGAGACCAAAAATATTTTTTTTTTCAATGAATAACATCCCAACCATAACATTCTTGTAAAATTAAATGAATAAAATACAGTAGTTACATAAATTAAACAAAAAATAATTCAATATAAATAAATTTGTAAACTAGAAATAAAAGTTCTATAAAACTTCAATGACAAGAACAATTGAATCTTTAATGATAAAGCAGCTGCAACATTTGATCTTGACATGTTAAAATGATTAAATAAATAAGAATAACAATATTTATTAAATTAAAAACCATTATGTATGAAATCACCCATTAATAAAAATTTCACACAATTTTAGGGGATTTATCAGAACAATTCATAAACATGGACACACAATCCATGAGGGTAATACTAACCAAACGTGGCTTGAAGCCATGCAAACAAATGTGAGTACAAGACCCACGAATTACAAACATGAGAACAAGGCGCACGACAATCAAACTAAGTAGTCATTAACCATAGCGTACCAAGGGCTAACAAAACTACCATCTTCAACTAGTGTTCTATATAAAGTTTTCTTGAAATTCATTTTCAAACATGCAAGAAAATCATCACTTTCAAAATAAAATTTTCTCTTCTTAATATCAAACTCACATGGACTGTTTAAAACATCAATCCTTTTAAATATAAAAACTCACAACTAATGTTTCATAAACTTCTTCACCAATTTCCATGATTGTCTTTATTGAATAAAAGAGTATACTAAAATTTGTAAAAGCATTTTTGTTAATCTTATAAGCATATATCATGACAACTTCAAGAGCTAAAGAAATTTAATTAGCAACAATAATTAGTATTAGAGAAACATATACTAATAACTATAAATTGTTGAAAATAATATTTGATAAAAGGAAATTTGCAAATATATAAATTGATTGAGACATATCCACTTGCAATATTTCCATGCACAAAATTCACTCTTTAAAGATTCAACCCTTCCTTACTACCTTAATCGATATTTTTTTCTCTCCAAATCCCCTATTCAATAATACAAATTTTAGTGACTTTTATCAAAGTTTAATAAACTCCCTTCCCATGACAACACTATAGTCACTAAGTTCCCAAATCAATCCGATATATACCTAAAGTCCTTCAGTCCTTACAATACTTTGTGTGTGTGCGTGCGTGCGTGCGTGCAAAGCTTTGTCCATATTACACTTGTCTTTCCAACTTGCCTCGAGCACAAGTAACTAAATTTTAATCAAGATATATACATTACATGCGTGCACTCCCAAACTCTATCTATTTAAAAAAAATTCTTCTATAACCCACTTTATCAAACACCTTACGTGCACTCCAAAATAAGTCATAAATCAACACCATAATTTATAAATCATCAACCATGAAATTTCCAAAATTCAATTAATCACCCAACAACTACATAATCAAAATCCTCTACAAGGCTAAGTTGACTTCAATAACCCATACCAAATACACCCTCATAAGAATTGATGGAATTCACCAATTACATAATTGGATAAAAACTCCTTCTAATAGATGTTTTTATTAAACATCGTTCATACATTAACTCTTAAGCTCAAATCAAACTGTCATGCTCCAAAAACAGAGGGTGACCGATACAAGAGATGAACCATATTATACATTCCTTAAGCTCTAAATTGTCAAATCTTTCCATTTTTTTAAAACATAATTGAATTTTGTATTGAAAATTATAGAATATTTGATAAAAATCATTATAATAAAAGTTTCAATATTTTTGTAAAAATTTCAGCAAAATCTTCCCCATAAATAGGATCTTCTAAAATTCTATGACACAATATTTTACATAAAACAAAATATCAATCAGGAGCTTAGTTCCTTCCAGCCAACAGACAACATATCAAAATAGAAACCTAATTATAGGCTATGTGGAGCACCTAAATTTACTTTCAAAACAAAATACATGAGTCCAAATATTAACATTAAAAGGAGATAATGCTAGGTAGAACTCCACCCGGAATAGATATATGCCCTTTAAAGGTCTGCAATAGGATTAGCATCAACTAATGAATCTTAGACCAAAATAAATTTTCAGTGAATAGCATCCCAACAATAAACAATTAAATATGAATATAAAAAAATAAACAATTACACGTGCTAGAGATAACAATTTTCATAAAAAAGTATTATTAAAATTTGGCATAAAAAGACTCTATGGAACTTTAAATAAATTATTGATTCTTTAAATGATTGTATCAAACGTCATTATCATGTAATTTTGATAAAGCAAATAATTGCATTAAATAATTATAAATATGTCACTAATCAAAACCAATGAAAAATAGATCCATCAAATAATTAAAAACTCATAATTATAAGGATTTATCAGAACAAGTAACAAAAGTGGACACACAGTCCATGATGGTAAACAACCAAATGCGGCTTATGCCACGAAAACAAACATGGATACACAGTCTAAGAGGATAAGTAACTAACACATAGCCTGAGCTACAAAACAAACATAAACACATAGTCCACAAGGGTAATGCTAACCAAATGCGGCTCGAAGTCACGAAATCAAATGCAGGTATGAAACCCATGAATAACGAACATGAGTGCGATGCTCACGAAAGTCGAACTAACTAGTCATAACCATGGTGCGCCAAGGGCTAACGAAACTGCCGCTAGCAACCAGTGTTCTATAATAAGTCTCTTTTAAATTCAATTTCAAACATGCAAGAAAATCATTAGTAATAAATAAAGTTTTCATTTTCAAAGTCGAACTCGCATGAATCATTCTCTGTATCAATCCGATATTTGATAGAATGAAGTCTCATAATCAAAATCCAAACTTGTAGTTATTAATCAATTAAAGTTTCAAAACTGATAAAGGTAATTTCACAAAATCAAGAAGTTTAATAAACAAACTATTTAATAAACACATCATTGTTGTTAAAACAATTTGCATAAAAATGTACTATTTTAGTAAAGGAAATTTTTTATTTTATAAAAAAATTAATTGGGATGCTATCCATTACCTGCAGTATTCTCAAGTGCAAAATTCCCCCCTTTAAAGCTTCAATCCTCCTTTACTACTCCAATCAAGATTTTATTTCCAAATCCCCTATTCAATAATACAAAATTTTAATGACCTTTATTCACATTTACTAAAATCCTTTTAATAGACATTTTTGTCCAATGCCTATCACACATTAATTCTTAAATTCAATCAATCATTTTCCTCCCTAATTCCAAGTCCCAAAAATTTTACGAAATAGATATTTGAATCAATTAACCTTCACAAATTCCATAAAAGATAATTGTCTTCCAATGATAATTTATTTAATCAGCAATAATCATCATATATAAGAATCAAGCCATTATAATAACGATACTCTCTCTTCAACATTCTATCAAACACTTTGTGAGCATTTGAACTTCAACTATAACCAAGCTTCTTCCTATTCAATTCCATTTCCTAAAATTTCTAACATGGACATGTAATTAATTAGCTTTCACGGTTCCAATTAATCAATAAATAATCAATCTTAAATCAAGAAAAATTAAATCCTCATCCTCCATATTACTGATGACAACAAAGAAAGGAAGGAAATTTTCACATTCCCAATCCACAATTACTCGTGTAATGACAGAGAAGTGAAGGAACATATTACCTCAACTCAAATCATCCAAAACATGGAAAGGAAGAAACAGAAAAGGGGTGGCCAGAGCAGGGAAGAAGAAGACAACTACAACCTAACCTTCAGCTCAAGAATAAGACTTCCATGAATTTTAGACCAGCTTCTCACATGCTAATAACTTTTGAACGGAATGAGTGGAGGAGGAGGAGGATTCGACAGCACCTATTGAGAAATATGGAGAACAAAAATGAATAAGGAACTAAGAACTCTTTACCCAGACCACAGTGCTCCGTCATATGGCCAGCGACCTAAATGGCGAGGAGAGAAGATGGAGAAACTAGATGAAGGTTGAGCGCACTCTCTCTCTCTCTTGGTCTGGAATTTTTGAATGAGGAAGAAGAGGAATGAAGAAAAATGATGGCAGATCCTCCGCAGATCTGGTGCTCTCCATTTTTTTGAAAAATCTGATGGGGGCAAAATAGTAATTCTAATGAAAACAAATAGAAAAATAAAATCCTTTTCTTACACTGAGAGGGTTTGAACCTCAGACCTATATGAAGGAAGTCTAGCTTAGCTACCACTAAACCAACTCTCCTTCTTGATAATCTTAATCGAAAATTAATATAACTACTATTAAAACACCAACACTGTTACAGGATAGGCTTTTAACAGTGGGTAAAAAATATTTTAACATCAATTCCACATCCACTGTTGTTTAAGGGGATGTTGAATGTAAGTGACTTTCAATTGTGGTTGTATAACCATTGTTAAAAATGAACTTTCAACAGCGTACATAGACTTGCTATTGAAACTTTCTTGTTGAAGCTTTTTTTTATAAAAAAAATAAGACTTTTAACATCGGTTATGGCATGACCATTGTTAAAAGTAGATTTTAACATCGATTATGGCTTGAACCGATGTTAAAAGAGGTTTTAAAAAAAATTTGGTATAGTCAACCTCCCAAATCTCTTCAATAATCCTAAAATAAGGTATGGATGCCATTTTTAGATTCTTATCTTTTTTTACATGAGAAGTGCACAGCTTCAGCCACTATCATAACTTCACTATTTTATACAAAACTCTTCTCATCAAGAGACCTTGTATAAAATGAATACTTATTAATATCATATGCATTCTAGCATATCACATCCATATTAGGACCCTCTGCTAACCATTTAATCGTATCAGAAACATTATCCTCATTTAAGACTTGTTGTTTGAACCAGACTGCAAAAGTCCTATTATGCTCTTTCAAGAACTTCTGTGCAGTCATTCTCAGCCGATTGCATTCTACCTTTAGAAGTTCTTTATGGGTATCTATGTAACTTTGAACTTCGTCAATATTATTCAAGATATATAAATGTACTTCTTGCACTTCATCATGATTCATGCTCTTTACTAATACCCCATGTGTGCCTTAACCTAATTACCTCCTCTTCTGACGAGATTTAGGAAGCTCAATTGGTTCTGTATTAGACAAATAATCAGAACTAAATTCCATAGTTTCTTCAGCAACATATTTTTGAACAATAGATGCTTCAAGGTGATATGGATTCTTCACATACCCTTTCAATATTTTCATATATCTCTCAACTAGGTACATCCATCATAAGTAGATAGGGCCACATATTTTAACCTCCCTCATAAATGAACTATTAAGTGTATCATAATGTCAAAAATGAAGGAGGAAAGTGCATCTCAAGTTGACATAATATAATAGAAGCTTCTTGTCCCAACTCATCTAATTTGAGGGGATCAATAACTTTACTACATATTGCATTGAAAAAAAAACAAAGTCTAGTTATTGTGTGCCTCAAATCCTCTTTCAATATATCTCGAACGGCCACTGGTAATAATTATTGCATCAAGACATAACAATCATGAGACTTTAAGCTTACCAATTTCAACTCTTTCATTAACATAAACTTGTTAATATTTGAAGAATACCCTGATGACACTTTGATCCCATGTAAGCACTCATAAAAACTTGTTTTCTCTGCATTAGACAATGTATGAGAAGCCGAGGGACAATAAGTCCTCTTACCTTCTGATATTGAGTGTAGGTCTTCTCATATTCCCATTTCTTTTAAATTATCTTGCATTCACACCCTTTGTCTTTCTTGGCATGTTCAGTAGTGCTCCAATAATACTATCACACTTTTTTTTTCATATGCATAATATCAATATAATGCCTCACTTTAAGAAAGTGCCAATATGGAAGATCAAAGAAGATAGACCTTTTTTTCTATATATTTTTGGCACTTGTATTCTTTTGAGTCATACCAAGAATAACATTGATGTCTTTCACTCGTTCATAGATTTGCTCCCCAGTTAAAGCATCTGGAGCATGAAGGTGCTCTTGGTGGCCATGAAAAGCTTTCTTTAATTTACGATAAGGGTGATCTCATCTAAGAAATCTATGATGGCCAAGGTAGACTGTCTTCCTTCCATGTTGAAGTTGATAGTAGCATGTGCCTTCTTCACAAATTGGACATGCTTTGTGACCCTTAATACTGTACCTAGACAAATTTCCAGACGTAGGAAAGTCATTTATAGTGCAAAAGATCATAGAATGTAACTTGAAATTCTCCTTTCAATTTACATCAAATACATCCACACCTACCTCTTATAGCTCTTTCAAGTCTTCAATTAAAGGTTTTAAGTAAGTATCAATGTCATTTCTAGGTTGTTTTGGTCCTAAAATTAACATGGATAGCATGATATACTTCTGTTTCATGTATAGCCGAGGGGATAGGTTATAAATAACCAAAAGAACAGGCCATGAGCTATGTATACTAAGGCTACCGTAAAGATTCATTCTATCGGTAGAAAGTCCAAGCCTCAGGTTCCTTGGTTCATTGCCAAATTTAGGAAACAATTGATCAATTTTCTTCCATTAAGGAGAATCAGCTGAATGTCAAAATTTTCCATCAAAATCCTCTCATCTGCATGCCACCTTAAGTTTTTCGCATCATTAGTATTCGTAAACAAGCGCTTGAACCATGTTATAATCAAAAGATACCATAAGACCTTTACAGGAGCCCCCTTCTCTTTGTACCATGGTGCCTCACATTTTGGACACTTCTCCTCCCCTTCAAGCTCTTCTCTATATAGCACACAATCATTAAGACATGCGTGTATCTTTTTAAAATTCATACCCATTGGACACAAGATCTTCTTAGCATCATAATAATGATTTGGTAGTACATTTCCTTTTGGAAGCATTATTTGGAGTAACTCTAGTAACCATGTAAAACTCTGATCACTCCACCCAGCTCTTGCCTTCAATGTAACTAATTTTAACACCCTAAATAACAAACTAAAATTAGTACACCCTGGATATAAAGGCCTCTCTGCATCAGTGCACAAGTTATCATACACATGCGCTCGTTCAAAGGCCTCTTTCCTAACATTACGGATCATGTCATCTAACCAATCTTCATCCATATCTACTTCATCACCAAGATCATTACCAACTTCCACATATTAATATGTACTATTATAGTTTCTAATCATTCACCATGCCAAATCTATACCATATAATTTTTGCAAATCCCATCGTAAATCAAGTATTCTTTATTTCAGCAACACTGAGTCTCCTCTCATTCAAACAATTTACACACGGATAATAGAATTTCTACTATTGTCAACAATAATTTTCTTAACAAATTCCAAAAACTCCTTTACATTATTATCATACACATCACTTGTTCGTCTAACATTCATCCAACTACGATTCATATGTTACTACTTAAAGGATAATAAAACTAATTTGCATGTTATCATCTTCAAACTATTTCAAAAAAATATAAATTCCTAATAATCTATGTTTTAATTAATTTAGGAAAAATACAAGATTTAAAAAAAATTTAGCAGAGTCTCCCCTAAAAATTAACCTCCCAAAAATTTTACAAGAGAAAATTTATAATTTTACACAAATAAATAATTACATGCAACACCTAAGGCCTTATGAAGCCACTAACAGTAGTTCCAGTAACAATTAATCAATAAAATTTTGGAATATCTTTCCTAAACATAGATATCCAACAATAACAATTCTACATAAAATATATAATAAAAACAATCAACAATAATTATTTAAATAATAATTAAAAATAAAATTATAATTAAATAATAATTAAAAAAGTACCTGAAACAATGGAGTAATGGAACAAGAGGACGGGGGATAGGGGGCCGGCGGAAGGGGGCAAAAGGTAAGGGGAGGGGGTCTTGGTGGGGGGCAACAGTGGGGCCAAGAGGAGGGGGTAACAGGGTAGGGGGCCGAGAGGGAGGGCGATGGGGGTGTCGCCAAGAGGGAAGTAGGGGAGAAGGGGTTGAGGGGGAGAGGTAAAGGAGGAAGAAGATGAATAATTAGGAGGGGCAGTGGGGGGCGGGTTTAGAGATAAATTTTTTTTTGAAAAACTTTTCAATAATGGGTGGTACTCTAGCCATTATTGAAAGACAGTGGGTACCCAAAACCCGCTGTTGAAAGACCACTTTCAACAGTGGGTGATGTTCACCCGCTGTTGAAAGTGTTTTTTAATTGCTTTGAAAGTGTTTTTTTTCTTTATCGAGCTTTCAACAGCAGGTTCAATGCACTTGCTGTTGAAAGTGTTGTTTTTTTTAGTTTCAACAGCGGATGCACTACACCTGCTATTGAAATTGTTGTTTTGTTTATTTTTTTTCGAGCTTTCAACAGTGGGTGCCTTACCGCTGTTGAAATTGTTGTTTTTGTTTATTTTTTTTTAGCTTTCAACAGTGGGTACAAGGCACCCACTTTTGAATGTTGTTTTTCAACATTTTTTAATGACCTTTCAAAAGCGGGTTCCCTCTACCCACTGTTGAAAGATCACTTTCAACAGCAGTTGGAGTCCACTCACTGTTGAAAGTTGAATAATTTATTTTTTATTTTTAACAGCATATTTTCAATAGCGAGTGTAAGGAACCTGCTATTGAAAGTAGAGTTTCAATAGCAGGTTTACTTCACCCGCTGTTGAAAGTTGTTTAACATTACAAAAATGCCACCACCTCTACTTTTAACAGCGGGTGCACGTTAACCGATGTTAAAAATCCCCTGTAAAATTCAAATTCTATACTAGTGCAACTTATATATATTGCTTATTATTATTATTATTATTTTCTGGGCTTCCCCTTCATTTGAACTCCCAAAATTTTACAAATAGATATTTGAATCAACTAACCTCCCAAATTCCATAAAAATAATTGTCTACTAATGATAGTTTATTTAATCAATCAACTCATCATATATACAATGTCATTATATAACAAAACTCCTTCTTAGTCATTTTATTGAACACTTTGTAGGCAATAAACCTCACACTATGACCAAGCTTTTACTTATTCAACTTTTACTTCCCAAAATTCTCCAATATCAATATTTACATGACTATGCTTTTAAACAACTAAACACATTTTATTATTATTTGTTTCATTTATTTATTTATTTTAACAACCCCATATAATTTAATCATAAACACCTCCTTAAGGATTGCAAAAACTTCATTCTAACTCACTTGAATTTCACTCAAATTATCTCCCATTAGCATAATAGTCATAGTCAAAGAGGAGGAAATTTAAAAGAAAACCCCAAATTAGCAATGCAAGAAAGAAAATTTTAGTCTCAACCATTAAAGCACTCATACACATACGAAGCCACCAGTAATAAAGAATGAATTCAAAAATTCCTCACCTAAAACAGCAACTACACTAGTAGAGAAGAGGAAAAGAAGATTGAGACTCAGATCAACAATGGCAGGAGTTGGAAGAAGGAGATGTTGCTATTCGAATCAAGATGAAGAACTTGAATGTTACAGGGGATGGTGAAGAAGGGAGGGAGAGGGAGGAGAAGATTAAAGATAGTGACCCCCACGACGTTGCATCAACAGAGAAGTAGGGGAGGATGAATAGACCTCAAACTAGAAAAAAAAAAACTAGAGTAATGGGTGGAACATTACCCAATTTTCACTTGCAATAGTTTGACCTATGAAGGAAGCATAGATGAGTGAATGAGGGGGCTATTGGTTAGTGTGCTCTCTCTCAATCAATCTCTCCCTCTTATTCGACTGAACCAAGATGAGGAAGGAGAATAGAATAAATCATGACCTCAAGGAACCATCATAGTAGCAGACGAACAGCACCTTATGGTTATCGATGGCAAAAGAAAGAAGAGGAGGAAGAGAGAAGGTTGATTTGAAGAATGAAGAATGAAGAAGAAAACATGAGAAGTTGTCAACTTAACCTCTGCCACTCTCTCATTTTTTTTTTGGTTTAGGGGAAAAATGGTAATTTCATGCAAGAGGCAAAAATAAAAGCTCCCTTTTTTATGCACAGTTAGGACTTAAACACAAGACCTAAATAATAAGTGCCAATAGAACTTCCACCAAGCCACCAATGCATGATATTTTTCCTCCAATAATCACTAAAAATACAATAAATGTATCTTAATATTTGATCTAGCTTTATAATTATAATATGGGTTATTACCCCTATTCTATCTTATCTTTATCACTAAAGGTCAAGGTGTGTGAATTAAAGTACAGATACTTGATAAAATTAAATTGATTAAAATTTTGGTATAGGTAACATATTTTTGATACATTTTGGTTTGTATATTCTACTGGATTGCAGATACATATCCTTATGAGGAATATACTGGGTTGGTTGTTTAGATCCACATTTCAAGGATAAAAGTATTGGATCAAGATACTGGGAATCAATATACTTCTCAATCACTACGGGTGGTAACAGTGGCTATGGTGATTTGCACCTGTCAACTTGTTGAGAAGATATATGGTAGCATTCCTTTGCAAATTTGTGCTTGTGGTTTATTGGCTACCAATGTTCAAAAGCTTCTCTTTGATGAAGCTAATACCTCAAAACTTGTAGGTTTCATTTTTAATTAATATTTTCATTTTTATTATAATTTCATGTGATTCATATGATACCTCAAAACTTATAAGTTTTGTTACATTTGATGAGCAGCCAAAATCAATTCAAAGAGCACCTATAGTGACAAGTTTTTCTCAACCATTGAAAAAGTATATTTGTTCAATGGAGTTTCAAGAGGCATGCTATTATCCTTGATTAGTTGATGGTTATTAATTATTATTTCTAAAATAAGTTTAAAATTATTCATTGATGTAACAAGATAAATTTTGAACATTAGTTAACTTAATTGAATCAATGTGCTGTTGGCCCAAATGAAGATGAGTACATACCACTTGGGGTGGATGTCACCATCCAAAATGAAATTCCCTAGGATGTGTATATAATTGTATCAAGAGCAATTGCGGTTGTTAATCAAATCATGGGAAAGGAGGAAACCATCAAGACTTTAGAAGCAAGTGATATGTTTGGAGAAGTGTGTGGTTGTGCCTCAAACCCCACACTTATGCATATAGAGCCCAAAATGTCACACAGCTTCTAAGGATCAAATGTAAAGACCTAAAGGAAGCAATAGAAATGAAGAGCACGGATAGAATTAAGATTATAAAGAACTTTTTTCAGGTAATTAATAATTTACTTTTGACATTTATATTCTCACTCAAAGTTTGATATTTAATCTATTATATATAGTCACACATTTCAAAAGTGTCACTCCATGTTATTTGCATTTATATGATCCATTCCATTCTTTAGGCTTATTTTTGTTTTTTCTTTAATGTAATGTACACCATCTCTCAGGTATATTGAGAAAATTCATATTATTTCAAACTAAAAATTATATATGATTTTATTTGTCAAGAAATAACCTGAAAATTCATATTGGTCTTTGAAAACAAATGTAGATGCAATTAGAGAATGTGAGTATATCTGAGCCCAATTCAAGTTCAAATGACCAAAGCATGGTAGTGAAATTCCATTGGACTACGATCACAACTGCCAGCTCTACTTTTCTTGAAAGACTTTTGAAAGCAAGTTCATAGAATATATAAACTTACATGTTTTTTTCCATAACACGTCATAAAAGACTTGCTAGTTTATTCTTCGTCCTTTTGATTCTAACAAATTTTCTTTGCAAATTATGCAATAGATATCTTGAATGTAGTACATGCAATATTTGAAAGTCAATCAGTAAGTCTACAATATTACCTCTTCCATTGGTTTTTTTTTTTTTTTTTCAGTTGTTCCTTTCACAAATTTGACTATCTATTACCTTTAGCATTTTCTCGTTGGTATGTTTCATTTGATCTATCTTATTATAATATTGTTACTATAATATTACCTCTTTCATTCTTTGTTTTTTTCATCGGTTCTTTTATAAATATGGCTATCTGTTCTACTTTTAGCATCTTGTCTTGCACATGTTCATCTAACTAGGCCTATTAAAAATTTTTGAGTCACCTTTTAATTTTGATTTTTCAAGCGTATTTTTTTCCCCATAATGAATCATCTCTAAATAATATATAGAGAAATATGTCTTCTCTCACTACGGCACTTTTCAATATTTCTTCACTTTCAATTTACATAACTTCCAATTTTGTTGTGATAAACCCCTATATTTTCAGGATGGTGTGCAGGAAATTAAATAAAGTATAGGTAATATGTCTTCTTAAACTTGAACATTTATGTATGTATATTTCATTTTCCATCTTGATAAACACTAATATTATTTAAGCCTTCAATTTTATACATATGGTCTTAAACATTTACATTAAGACTATGCTTCAAGATGGTGATAGAGAAGTGGTTGTACAAACCTGAATTCTATTATGGGATGTGGAAATGTAATTTTCTTATTTCCCTTTTCTCTTTTAATATATAAATATTTATCTTTACAAAAGTGGTTATTTAGAGAAATTTAATTGCTTTGTCAAATGTTATAATTTTTTTATTTGCAGGGAATGATTTCCTTATTGTTCAAAGAGCTAACATCTTCCGAGCCAACAATCAAAATGAATGCTACATATTATGTTCGAACATTGTGCTGGAGAGGTGATTTAGATCCGGAGTATCCTTTAATTTTTCTTGCCAGCTTTTTCATTGCTTTAGACTCTTATATAATTAGCCTATTAAAAAATGATTTAACTATCATAAAATTGTGCATACAAATGATGATTTAGCCTTGTCTGTTGTGATAAAGCTTTGGCTTAGCCTATATATCAAAGTCCTATTTAAACAGTCAATGTTGTCTCAACTGTTGGTGTTTGAGTATTTATAAGTTCAAGATATTGTTTGGCATTTCTTTAATATGAGTCTAGATACTATCCCAATATATTGTATCACCTTCTTCCCTTGCTGTCTGAGCAAAATGATTCAGTAAGGGCAAATGCAGTTGCTGTAGTAGCAGAGATAATATGACGGCACTTTGATTCCATTCCATTAAAACAGGCAACTTCCAATTTGTTTTATAAGGTACCCCAAATATCATTTAAATCAACATTTTCTTAGAAACAAAATAAAAAGTAGATACATTGTATTTTCCATAACTTGTTTGGAAATTTTATTTCTGTTAACTTCTATCCAAACTTCTCTTTAATTTGATTCATTTAATGAGTTCACATTTCTAAATTGTTTCAGTTCTTGAAGACAAAAAAGGACCATGCATAGAGTCTTTTTTTTTATCTATTGATGTATCTGTAATCCTGTATTACCACTGATGTAACTGTTTCCTTTAAGAATGTCCAAATTGCTTCCTTTGCTTATTGCTTTATCCAAATGGTTTTATTCTCCTACAATTCTAGTCTAACTCATTTACTTTTGGAAAATGTAATTTAGATGCTCAACGCACTCCCTCAATTGCTGGATATATTTTCTGAAGTTTTAATTTCTCCTATTGAGTTCGAAGAAACGAAAGACATTGTACTCAAAGCATGGCATCGACTGAATCGCTCCCTCCCTCGGGATGAAATTGAAATGCTTTTGGACAATCTTCCAACCATTAAGAAAAATGAATTGACGGATCAAATGATCCCTGTTTTTGCTGACTAGTTTTTTTTTTTTTTTTGGTTACGTTTCCTTTTTTATTTTTTTAACCTTTCTCGCTTTCTGGACTTATGCTTGTAGCTTTGGTGGACTTGTATGAAATTGCATCTTTCAGGTAAAAAAAAAAAAAAACAAAGAAATCATCCTCCATATTTTGGTGGCTACTATTTGTATCTTATAATGTGGTTTGGGTTTGACTAAATACAACGATTTGATATTAATTAAATACCGATCCACAACAACAAAAAGTACTTGCAAACACATAAGTGATTGCCATACTTTAAAGCATGAAGTTGATTTGTTATCATTTAAATATTTTAATATTAAAGTATATTTATGCTCATCAAAGTAGTTCAAAAATACCATGTTTTGATTAAGGTGGTTACTACAAACAAGAAGTTATTATTATTATTATTATTATTTTGCCAGAAAATAAACAAGAAGTTCATTAACGTAATTTGAACTATCTTAAGTCTCTAACTGATTTTTGATCAAATAATTGGGAGAAAGATTACAATTTCATCTTGAGCAATACTGTTAATTGATTATTGTAAGATAGATGAGATTTTTTTTTTTTTTTGAAGAAAGAGTAATATATCAATATATAATAACCAAATATATAAGGAAACAATAGAAAAGACAAGAACCTACTGATGCTAGCCGCGCTTTGACGACATTTCTATTGGTGGCACTTTTTGGAAACATGGCATAACTATCACTAGTGCAAATTTTTTAAACAAATAAGTAATCTATTTTTATTTTCGCCAGCACCCAACAAGTAATTAATATACTTCTAAGCATAATAATATAATAATATTGTCCAGAATACTATAATATAAATTGAGGAATTTAATACATTTCTATATTTAATATGTGTATAATTTTTTGAACAATTAAAATCTATTATACTTCTTTGTTTTTTCTTTGCCAGAAAAATCTATTTTACTTCAATTATTTGAATATTTGTATATATGAGTGTTTAAAATATACAAGAGTAGTGTGGAGTAGAATATCCACATGTGACATGTTTATGCATATATGGCATTTCAGCGAATATTTAATAAATAAGTATAAGCAATAAAATAAAAGTTCAATTTAAAGATATTTGTCTTCAACTATTTCTTGATCATTAGAACTAAAAGATACTCCCTCCATTCAAAAAAAAAAAACATATATAAGATATTTTTAACCAAATCTTACCTCTAATAAAATAGTTACTTGTCTTTACACTAATCTTATCTTTTCTTATTTACTCTAATTTAATAGGGTGCTTTACCCTAAAAAGATATAAGTGATCTATTCAATAGAGGTGCTTTTTTGAAAAATAAAGTAATGATTATACCTTCAAGGACTAAAAATACCTTACATGTTTTAACATCCAACTCTTCAAAAAATACCTTATATTTTTTAAAAGAGGGAGTATATCTTTGTTAATATTTCATATGAATATTAATAATAAATTAGTAGTGATAAATCACTATAACAAATTATTAAAATAGAGATAGAAATTAGAGACAGCCTAATTATCATATCTAACAAAGATGAAAATAGAGACTAGATCTATTTTTAGAGACAGATTTAACTTAAAAATATTTTAAAATTTAGAGATGGATTTAGAGACGACTTATATATGTCTCTAAAAAAAAGTATCACAAAATCCATCTCGACTTTCATCATTATTCATGAAAAAATTAATTTTTTTTAAATAAAATGTTCTAGAGATGAATAAGTTTCATCTCTAATATTAATTTTACATTTTTTTTAAAATGTAGAGAGTGAATTTGAGACATATTTTTTTTATAATTTTAGAGACAAAAGCTTAACCATCTCTAATTCCCTCTCTATATTTTTTTAAATTTTTACTTTTATTAATTTAGGGATGGAATTAGAGATATCTGAAATAAATATATTAAAGATAAAATTATTTTGTTTCTTAATGTGTCTCTAATTCAAAGTAGAGACAGATTTAAAGAGAAAGCCATCTTTTTAATTTTTTAATTTTTAGATTATCAATTGTTTTAATACATGTCTGAAATATATTAAGATGCAACTTAATTTTAAAAGATGTAGAAAAACTTTTATCATTGTTTAGTGAGCTTCCCATTCAATGTGAACAACAAAAATTTAACATTTGTGCCCAAAAACATTTATCTTTAAAATTTATAGTGTTTGAAGATATTTTGCATGTCATTTAAATCTTTCTCTTCTTCCTTCCATCTTTCTCCATGTTTAACCATTCTAATTTTTTAAATTCATATTAGTATTCATTAATGTATTCTATAACTATAATTAATTATTATTTTTTGTGTTATTCATATTTTCCTTCAATACTTTTATAATATTTAACAATTTTTTTCCAAATAACAAAATTGGTGTTGAAAGAAGTTACTAACAATATTTTATAACAACACATTAAGATAAGAAAATAAAATCAAAACTCCAAAACATTTATGGAATTTAATTTATATATATATATAACATATTTATAAGATTTTAAATTTTAAATTTGTTCCATATTAAATAAGTTTGATAAAAAATAATTTTTTTAAAATAATTTTAAATACAAAAATTCATATAAATATATTTAAGTTACATATTCCATTTAAATATTTTATATTTTAAAATTTATTAGTATTTATTAAAAAATTAAAATTGTTCAAAATGACAATTAACAAAATTTATATGGTCAAAATTATTTTTGTTAAAATAATTTAAAAAATAAGTGAAAAATTATAGAAAAATTTATGTGTAAGAAAAGAATTGGAAACATTAATGATTTTGGGAGAAGATAAAAATTTAATCATTTATTTATTAATTTTTGAGAATAATATGGAGAAGATAATAGTAAAAGATATTTAATATAAGCTAAAATAATACAAATTTTAAAATAAATTATATATTTAATTATTTTCATTTAAAAATAATATTTTTATATAAAAATTTGTTTGGTTTTATGTTCATTTTCCCAAAAAATAATATTTTGTTAAAAATATAATATAAATAGTCATATAAATAGTTTTATCGTATTAATAATTGAAAATATGATATATATATATATATATAATAATATGTAATTTTATATATTTGTATGTAGTTCAGTAATATATATTTAATTTTACAAGAAATAATTGCAACTATATTTTAGTTCAATTGGCAAAAAAATGGGGCTTTAAGGCTTGGAAGGTAGGAAGTCAAGGGATCAAATATTAGCCTTAGCATATTTTGTAACAAATATGTGATGTGGCACATGGTGGTGGCTAACATGGCATGAGCTAGTGACATAATGCATGATGTGGCGTTGGTTGACACATATGGGCAGGTGAGTTGGCATGTGTAGATGAACACATGGCTGGTGAGGTGTCAAGTAATATAGCATCAGCTGATTCAAACATGGCAGATGACATGGCACTAACATGGCACTGAATACCTAATGAATTTAGTTTTCATTTTTTTAGAGACAGATTTAAAGATTATTTTATTCTGTCTCTATCATTTTATATAATTTTTAGAGCATTTCATAGCAGTGAATTTTTCTTGAAAATTAGAGATGGTATTTTTTATTCAGAGATAGAATAAACTTGTCTCTAATTAGTAACAGCTTAAAAAATATGTCTCTAATTATGCAGAGATACCCCTTTTTGAGACACCCAGATATTTGTCTCTAAATTTGTCTCCACTTGTTTAGAGATAGATTTGTCATTAGTTGGAGTACAAATTATTGGGTGTCTCTAAACAATATTTTTTTTAGTGAATATTATTAAAAAAATACAAATAACATTATCACTAACCCATGACAACCTTCAATAATGTCTAAGATATATAGAGTAATATGTTAGAGTTACAAAAGACTTGGTATGAACCAAATTGGATATGGCATCTCAGTGAAACTTGAACTTCCAAATGTATAGTAATCCGTCATCTTATCAATCCTACGATGCCTCCCAATTCTCAAGCCTTCCCATTCGTTTGTGATACCCTTAACACATGGAAAACGATAGGCAAAATAGATACAATTCCCTTTGATAAACTCTTCAGGGCACTGAAGAGAATCATTTGACACTACAAAACTTTTCCAAAACCCAATGAACAATATATGATTTCCCAAGTTCTTAACTTCTATCCATCTAGGTTCTTTACTCATATCCAACTTAAACACTCGACTATCTACAATCTTGGGCGGACTGGTATACTCCTTTCTTGCTATATCCATGAGCTTCCCAAGTATTAATAATGCGACCAGCACCATCATAAAGGAAGTCAAGAGGACTCGTTTTCCATCTTATTATAGCAAATCCTATTTCAGGAAGCCTTGCTAATATTCTAGGTTTTACAGGTTCTTGTTGCAAATCATAAAAAACTATAGAATTTAATACTGAGTGAGTCAAAGCATACAATTTCCCATCAATGATCTCTGCATGCAAGAATGCCAATGCTGTAGACACATCTTCTTCAACGATCGTCCATGACTCATTAGAAATCCAACTGAATGCAAACACAAAGTGACGATAAAAGAGACACACCACAACACAGTTTGGGTCATTGGGTTCTATTGATGCCACAATACTTTTAATTTTACTTTTCACTTTCAACCTTGACGACATATAGACCTTAGCATTTGTTATGGGGTTGATGAAGAAGATTCGTGCATCAGTTTCTTGAGCATTATCAAAAGAATTGTTGATAGATTCAACCATGATCATCCAACCTTTTATTGTGCCATAGCAATGATTGAAGAATTCATGTGAAAACCCTGTGGAGTTGAAGACTCTTCCTCTGGGCAAGTCGAAGAAGGGAAGGTTTTCCATGTCAATTGTTTGAAGAAAAAGAAGTGGCAGATCAGGTGATAGAAGACAATGTCTGTTGGCGATGCATTTAATAACTGTGGATCTCCAACTAGAGCATACAAATAGGGTTTGAAGGTAATCAATGACCCCTAAGTGTTTTAGAATGAAACCCAAAACATCATCTCCGACTTGTGACCATTTGTTGCAAATGGCTCTTTCTTCTTCAACGTTCATTTCTATTTTCTCATCACCATCACCATCATCATCATCTAGAATTTGCAACCTTTTGTTGTTGCTACTTCCTTCTTCTTTAACGTTCTTTACTCTCTCATCATCATCTTCAATATATGCATTTTCGTTGTTGTTGCTTCCATCTTCGTTATTGCTCATTACTTTTCTCCCATCATCATCATCATATGCAATTTTATTGTGTAAAAATTGGCTTGTGAAACTTTTTGCAAACTATTTGAATTCTTAAAAATTGTATAATTGTTGATAAATTGTTAGATAGAGATGGAAGGTTGGAAAATTTACATTAAATGATTGGAAATAATGCACTTAAGGTGTTTGATGCAAAGCGTACGAGAGAATTATATTTCAAGTAAATAGGTTGGTATGTCTAAAGAAATATGGAGGAAATTAGTGATATAAATGATAATATTTGGACAAACTCTAAAGCATGAAATTTGGTCTTGAAATTTTAAATGATGGTAGTTGATAGGATCATGTTAGGGATGGAAAGAAGTCTTTGTAATTTATGTAAAATTTATTAAAAATTTCATTCATTCATATCTTTATAGGATGTGTGGACGAAAAGGACCTTGATATGAATTGAAGAAACAAAATATTTGGAATTTGGGAATCTAATAGGTAAGTGAATAGCACCCGATTAATTTTTTCAATAAAAGTAGTCTAGTTTTGAAAATATTACATTTTCATATAAATCATTTTAACAACTATGATGATTATTATATACTTTGTTAATTAAATCATTTGGTTTTGGAAATTATAGAATGATGATGAAAGTTAATTAAATTGTGGTATATGCATGTATTTTCTTTACAAAATATATTTTCAAGATTGATGAAGGCATCTTTGTTTATTTTACTCTGGAAATTTTTGGTTACTCAACTAATACAAGCTTACAACATTAGCTATGAAATATATTCTAGCAAGCTTTGAGATTTGAAATGATTCATGCGAGTTTGATATTGATAGCATAAATTGTATTTCAATAATGATTCTTTTCACATGTTTGAAAAGTGATTTTTAGAAGACTTTATACAGAACATTAGTTGCTAACAGAAGTCCCGTTAGTCCTTGGCGCGCCATGGTCAATGACTAGTTAGTTTGATTTTCGTGAGCTTTGTTCTCGCGTTTGTTATTCATGGGTCTCGTACTGGCATTTGTTTTCGTGGCTTCTAGCCGCGTTTGGTTAGCATTACCCTCGTGAACTGTATGTTCACATTTGTTTCGTGGCTTCAACTACGTTTGGTTACTTGCCCTCATGGACTATGTGTCCATGTTTGTTTCTTGTTCTATTAAATCCTCAAAATTTTGAATTTTAATCAACTTATGTATTCAAAATTTCAATGGTTTCAGTCAGTAAGTGCACTACTTTTATTCAAATATAAATAAATTGTTCTCCTTTAGCATATTAGAATCAAGTAATTTTATTTCATTCACATTTTATTATTATAATTGATATCTCTATATTTAGTAAGTTATTATCTTGAATTATTTTCCTTTCAATTATTTTATATAATGGCAAGTTTGATATTTTTCTCTTTTAAACTATATTATTGGGGATGCTATTCACTGAGAAATTATGTTTGTCTCAGATACATTAGTTGAAGTTAAACCTCTTGTCGATCACAAAGGGACTTACAACTATGTTGGGTGGATACTTTTTTTTGGAACCACCTTTCTTTTTGAAGTAAACTCTAAAACCCATGTATTATGCTTTGGAAACATAGGTTATGGTTAGGGCCTTTAATCTGTTATGCGTTCTGTCTGCTGGCTAGAAGGGGCTAAGCTCCTTATTGATTTAAATATTTTGCTTGAAATATTGTATTGTAGAATTTTTAGGAGATCATATTTATAAGGAAGATTTTGTTGAAATATTTAAAAAAATTGAAGTTTTGATTAATAACAAAATGGTCATGTGTGTGATAAATCAATATAAACATAATTATGTTTTAGTAATAAAAAGATTTTTTAATTTAAGGCTTAAAGAATGTATGATATGGTTTACATCTTGTGTCACTCACCCTCTATTTTCGAGGCGTGACACAAAGAAGCTCTAGGAAATTATATTTGAACACAATCATTTGAAAGTTAATTTTAAATTAAAATGTTCATTATTAGTTTTGGCTTGAAACTTCTTGGTAAGTGATTTTAGGATTGTGATTTTTGTGAGGAAATTAAGGGCATAATGAGGATTCAAGTGAAGTTATGAGAACTAAGCTTTAAAAATTATTGAGAATCTCCTAAGTGTGTGAGTGCGTGCCAGTTATCTTAAAGTTTTTCTTAAAATGTCTTTATTTAATATTTTGTTTAAGTCTTTGCCATTATTCTTTCTATGATTTATATAGTTCTCTCTATTTCTCTTATCTTTGTTCAGTTGGGATATTATTGAAATTATTCTTCTTTATGAAGATGATATGCTATTGGATCTAATATATAATAAATCAATTACTTATTCAAAATAATCTAGTTGTTTAAATGTTATATTTGATTTAAAATATATTTTTACGGTGATTCATGCATGGAAAAAAAGGTTAAAAAGGAAAGTTGACAGTTGAATCCTACATTTTGAAAAGAATGATTTTAAAGTGAATATTTAGATCTATGCATGCTTGATTTTGATTAAGAGGACTAAGTTCAGAACACTGGTTGCTAATGACAGTTTCATTAGCCCTTAGTACACCTTTGTACACCTAATTAGCAGGGTGTTTATAGGAGGTGCTAGTCTTATATGCAGGCCAACACATGTGGACCAGAGGGATGGATATGTATGAGCATCATACTCATGCTTGTTTCATGGCTTCTAGCCACGCTTGATTATTTTGTGGCTTCATGTCACACTTGTTGGTGACTTACTCTTGTGGATTGTGTATCCACGCTTGTTGATTACTTACCCTTGTAGACTGTGTATTCATGCTTGTTAATAATTTTAATTAAGTCCCGCTATAGCGTGAAATTTCAAAAATCCATTATTTTTAAATATATTCTATTAAAGAAACTATTATTTGATCATATATGATTTTATATTGTAAATTTCATCCTAGATTTATTCTATTAAACAAACTGTTATTTGATCATATATGATTTTATATTGTAATTTCGTCCTAGATTGGACTTAAAAATGTATTGTTTTATATTAGTTATTTACAAATATTTTTCTTGATTATATTATCATTTGAATTCTTTTTGTATGTTTTTATTCGTTGTACGATTGTTGATAACCTATAAAATTCTAAAATTATTGGTTTATTTCATGATGTTGTTGAGTAACTTTGTCATTTATTGTTGGTTAAAATTAAATATGTGTTTTAATATTCCATTGATTTATTTTAAACTAAATTTTATTAATTACTATTTTTATACGTTTTTATCTATAATTTTGATCGGGACGCTACTCACAGGAAAATTCCTTTGACCTCAAATAATTTAATTAACCCTGCACTTCTTGCTAATCATTAAGGGGCTCTATTTCTTTTTGAACAATGGAAACACGCTTCAATCATTTATTTTAATGTAAATATTCATTATATTATAGAATGGTAGTTAGTGTTCCACGTATGTCGTAGTTAAGTCCTAGTTTTATTTGGCTTGTATGTAATCTGCTGGTGTGGAACTAGTCTTCTTTACTGGATTAATTGGCTGGTTTCGCTATTGTAGAAATTTTGGGGGGTCCAAATAATAGGCGAAACTGTCAAAATTTTTACAAAATATTTAAAAATTTACAAACTTTATAAACATATATAAAAACTATGTATTGATATTTTAGCCAAATTTTTTGTTAATTAAGGTTCATGAAATGTGAGGTTATTTTATATTCTGTACTAGTCATACCTTTAGTACTAAGGTGTGATAGTTTACCCCTTAATATTTTAGCTTCCAAGCTTGATTTCCCAAGTCAAAATGGTGTCCAATTGCTCAATCTACAATTAACAAATTCTAAACTTCATCAACAATGTCAAAAACCCAATTTCAACTCTCATTTTCCACTTCTAGATTACTCAATGCCCATATTTTTCATGTTTAGGCATACCCATTAGATTTATTAACTATCTTCAACTCTCAATATTATTAATGGCATTATAACTCTTCCAACAACCCTCATTAATGCCATTTTTGGATATTTATGGCATTTACCAACTAAAGATGTGAAAGTTCATCATCTATAGTTTTGGATACTCCAATCAATTCCCATTAACTCCATTTAAATCAATGGGTCTGTGCACTATGGTGGACATGCTGCATGCCATGACATGTGGCATAGAGACATTCTTTCATGTTTTCCTCCTCCTTTCAACACTCAAGTGGCCCGACTTTACTTCGAACCCATAATTTGGGTTAAAAAACACAACTGAATACAATTATTAGACCTTTTCAATCATACACCACATCAAAACACTCATTTGTCTCTTGTATTGTCTATCTCGTTCCAAAAATTTCTTGTGTTTTGAATTTTCTAGTATTTGAAAAAAAAAACAAATATTAAAAGGGCAATTTTATAAATTAACTATAATCTAAATATTAAAAAGGCCATTTTTGAAATTTAAAAAAAAATAGATTTTTTTTTTACTTAATCTTATAATATAGACTATTTGTGCAAAAGTCCCTTTTCTAAACTTGATTTTTGGCCAAAGAAATAGGGACTTGAAGCAAATTAATTATGATCAGAGATCATGCACGTTGTCATCTCATAACCATGAGTTATTAGGGACAGAGATGCGAATACGATGCGATCAGTGTCCAGACTGTATACGGGACAGAAAGTTATGGCCAACTGCAAAGATAAAGGCCTCGATTGATTTCTCTGTTGCAGGTACAACTCCCTCTGTCTCGTCACTCTTTTTTCTGTTTTCATTTTCAGCTACCAAGTGTAAAAAATTATCCAATCACCCCTCATCATTTTCTACAATCCAAAATAGTTAAATTCATAATTTATACATATTATATTAGATTACTCTCGACACTTCTTTCTAAAAATCAATTCCAGAATTTGCCCCAAAAAAATAAAATCAATTCCAGAATCCAATATATTAGTCACGGTCGAGAGTTCTACCCATTTCCCAAATGGGTTTTTCTTCTCCACTTAATAATTTAGAAATTGCGAAAAAACATGCTTCCTCTATCAGCAAAGTGGAAAAGATTCCAATAATGCTTTCATTCCTAGCTAGTCACGGGCAAAGAACCTCTCCACTCTAATGCATATTCTCCCTCTTCTTCTCTTAATTTATACAGCATATTAAACAGTGAATCCCCTTATCAACAAAACATGAAAAGCCGAAATAAGTGGGGAAGGATACAATGAGTTTGTTTGTTTTCTGTTTTTAAAATTTTTTTATTTTTCAAGATAGAAAAATTTTAAAACTTATTTGGATAAGTGTTTTTCATTTAATTGTTTCTGAAAATATTTTCATTTCTTATTTTTAAAAACAAAAAAATAAAAACAACTTCAAGTTGTTTTCATTTCATTTTTCTTATTTTTAAAATACACTACTTTGATTATTGAAAATTATATTTATCTTGATCAATTTTTATTATTAATTACTACTATTAACTGTCTATAATTATCACTATTAGTCCATTTTTTAATTCTAAAATTGTTTTTAATTGATGTAACCAAAAGGATTTTAATTTCATTTTATTTTCAAAACTATTTTAAAAACTATATTTCAAAACAGTTTTTAAAAACAATGAATGATATAAAACCCAAACAAGCCCAATAATTCTTTTATTCTTATCATGAATGGGTATCAATTTGATACTTTTCAATCATTATTTCTACTTCAAAATATCAATTTATAAGCTTTGAAAATTTTTAACAATACTTTCAATAATACATTTCATTTCCTTGAACTCAATGGTCCATCCGAACACTCATAAATTATATTTATGTTCATCTCACTCCAAGCATTCCAAAACCTGAGTTCTAAAGCATTATCTCTCTATATAAGCTCCTCTTCCAAACTTGGAATCCTAAGAAATCGCTATAATCAAATGAAAACTTGATCAGTTGAGTTAAGCATATAAAAATCAGGACATGACAAGGCCAATTGAGATAGCTCTCCCAAAAACAATTTTGCATTTACACGAATTTTAATCTCGCACTTTTACCTTATAATTAACCATCTCTTGTTGTTGATATTTTTTATTTCTTTAAATTTAGAATCCAATTATTTTGATTTGATTGAAAAAAACAGGTTAAGCATATAAATTTAATTACCCAAGTTTTTTTATAACAAGTTCCTAAACATTTTATTATAAATTGTGTAGAATTAGATGTCATTCAATATTAAGATTTGATAAAAGGATAGAAATTTTTTTTGGCACACTTATAGAGGACAATCTTAAAAATGATGTGTTATTTCAGATGATTTAATTTTGAAAAACCAAAAGAAAAATTGGCTAATATTTACATGTAAATGTTATGCATCATTTTATCAATAAAAATATTTTAATTAACTAATAAATTATATATTTTATAATATATAACACATATAATCCTAGCTAGAGGGTTCCCCATTCCACAACAATCCAATCCAATCTGGTGCAAAATTATCTTGTCTTGATGTAAGAGAAATAGTAAAACCATTAAGAGAGATACCAAAGCCTTCAAAACATCCTGTAGTAGTCCCCTTCCAACCCAATCAGAGCCAAACAAGGTTAATAGCCTAAATTAAATTAGATGAGGAGGATCAAATGAATAATAAGGATAAAATATAAAATTTATACCATTGATATCACCATTTAAAGCTTCAAAACAAAAACAAAAAAAGGTTTTCTTCAATCCGAAATTATTTTCATTTTTGAACTTTCATTCTGGGCCTCAGTAAACCTTTGCAAGTCATCTTGAATCATGGCCATGACATAGTTCAGACTTTCAATATATGTATATATAGGTTTATTTTTTATTGGCCATAATAATTCATTAAATTTAATTTTTTTTAGTTTTTACCAATATATTATATATATATATTACGCTTCACAATACAGAACATTTTCTCCCAACGAAAACTATTCAACAAGTCATAATACTTCTTTAGTCTCAAATTATAACACACTTTTAAATAAAATTTCTTATATCAATAAGTCTCATTAATTAAATACACTTAACCACTTTATTTTTTCTAAAAAAAACTTTCAAAAATACCCTTCATTTAATAACCTTACATTCTACATTTAATTATGAAATTGAAATAGATAAAGGGTAATACTAGAATAAGTCTATTTAATAAAATATTAATCTTCTCAAAGTGTCTTATAATTTGAAACAATAAATCACCCCCAAAAGTTTGGATGGGGAGAGTGCTTCCTTTGTTTTTGGATAATATTCATCCAAGACTTATAAATATTTACTAATACAGAAGAGGGAAAATTAAAACCGTGCGCGTGACATAGTTAGGAATGCTTTGAATCCAATCCCACATTCCCACCTTTCTAGATTATTATTAATATATTAAATTCCTTTGCGTTGGAGCATAGTAATATAAAATAATGATAATTTGTTACCCGTTAACTATCTTTTTTATCCTTGAAATTTTGCGCATTAATCATTAATTTATTATAATCTAACATTCCTTAATTCTTTAGTCGGGATTAATAGTTATGATGATTGATTGTTTACTGCTGTTTCAATTTTTTTTTTTGGGATTATTTAATAGATACGAAGCATATTTCTTGTATTGTTTAGGCCTTTCAGTTTAATTGTTAGTTTGGTTTGTTGTTTTTCTTATTGTTATTTTATGCTTTTCTTCTATAACATCCTCTAGGATTCAAAGCCCAAATTAACCTTGTTTCTTTTGGGTTGTTTATTATGTATTTCATCAATGGTATAAATTTCTGCATGCTAGATACCTATCAGCTGATTCATAGCTTTCATCGTTACAGCCAACACTTGTACTACAAAGGCTGATCTTAGTTCCATGTTTTCAATTCTAGGATTAATAAATGAGCTATCACAATTCACCTTCAACATAGTTCTAGGATAACCAAGTAACAGAAGCTATATGAAAATCAGTCAACTTCCTGTCTCCGTTAAAAAAAAAAGATAGCCACCATTTTCTAAAATCAATCCCAAACCTAACACACATATAAACAATCCATGCTGAATCCACCGCATTTTCTGTTGAATAAAGCAAGGCCTACTGGTACAGCTTTCTTCATACACCGCCAAACGAAATGCTTCATTTTAGGAAGAACATTTACCTTCCACATCTTTGTCAAGATCACACCAAAACTGGAATTGAAGAATTCAGCCTCATATCAGCGCTTCATCTCTGCATCTTGCACCATAGGAGCCTTTTTTAACAATATAATTCCTTAGCCTTATTCCATAGATGTCTCAGCTTCACATAATACAATTATTAGTAAAAAAATGGTATCCAATTTTATTTAAAGAAGCATGTTACCCGTAGTGAAATGTCACTTTTTTTTTTTGTGAAAGATTCTTTTGATAGAAAACAACAACAACAACAACAACAACAAGCCTTTATCCCACTAGGTGGGGTCGGCTACATGGATTGCAAGACGCCATTGTGCTCTATCATTTATTAAGCTTTTAGAAATATTATTAATTAAGAGATCACGTTCAACAACTTCCAAGAGTGTTCTCTTAGGCCTTCCTCTACCTCTCTTAATCGGACTCAAAGTTATATGTTCCACTCTTCTCACTGGTGCCTCCCTTGGTCTTCTTTGTACATGCCCAAACCATCTCAACCGATTTTCTACCATTTTTTCCTCAATAGGTGCCACCCTCACTTTTTCACGTATGTGCTTATTTCGAATTTTATCTTTACGTGTATGTCCGCACATCCATCGTAACATTCTCATCTCTGCTACTCCAACTTTATGCTCTTGCTGTCCCGTTAGAGCCCAGCATTCACTACTATATAACATTGCCGGTCTGATAGCAGTACGATAAAACTTTCCTTTAAGTTTATTAGGCACCTTACGGTCACAAATAACTCCTTTAGCTTTTCTCCAATTAAACCACCCAGCTTGAATTCTATGTGAAATATCTCCACTGATTTCGCCATCATTTTGAATAATGGCTCCCAAATATCTAAACTTTTCCACTTGAGGTATAATTTGATCTCCCAATTTCACTTCCAAATTATTTTCGAATAGTCCTTTACCAAATTTACAATATAAATATTCCGTCTTACTTCTACTCAGACGAAAACCTTTCGACTCCAATGTCCTCCTCCATAACTCAAGTTTGCAATTAACCTCTTCTCTTGTCTCTGCTATAAGAACTATATCATCCGCGAAGAGCATACATTTCGGGATTTCCTCTTGAATATGTTCCGTCAAAACATTTAAAATCAAGTTGAACAAATAAGGACTCAGAGATGATCCCTGATGTAGTCCAATCTTTATAGGAAAATCTTTTGTTTGACCACTAGGCGTTCTTATACTAGTTTTTACCCCCTCATACATATCTTGTATGGCTTTAATATAAGCAATCCGTACTCCCTTTTTTTCCAACGCTTTCCAAAGCACTTCTCTTGGTATACGGTCATAAGCTTTTTCCAAATCAATAAAAACCATGTGTAGATCTTTATCTTTACAACGATACTTTTCCATTAATCCCCTTAGTAGATAAATTGCCTCTGTAGTTGATCTACCTGGCATAAAACCAAATTGATTCTCAGAAATACTTGTCTCCAATCTCAACCTGTGCTTAATTACTTTCTCCCACAATTTCATTGTGTGGCTCATGAGTTTAATCCCTCTATAGTTAGTACAATTCTGAATATCTCCTTTATTTTTATAAATAGGAATTAATGTACTTCTCCTCCACTCATCAGGCATTTTCTTGGACCGTAAAATCACATTAAATAACTTAGTTAACCATCTCACCCCTTCTTCACCTAAACATTTCCACGTTTCGATAGATATACAATCAGGTCCGTTAGCTCTACCATTTGCTATTTTCTTAAGAGCTTCCTTTACCTCCTTATCACGTATTTTTCGATAGAATGACAAATTTTGTTCTACTTCACCAGTTACTAAATCCTCCAAGTTACTAGATGAATCCTCTCCATCATTGAAAAGTTTAGAAAAATAAGTCTCCCATCTATTTTTAATTTCATCATCTGTAACTAAAATTCTTCCCTTTTCATCCTTAATACACCTTACTTGTTCTAGATCTCTTGATTTTCTTTCCCTACTCTTGGCAATCTTATAAATATTTTGCTCTCCTTCCTTCGTCTCAAGGCTCTTATAAAATTCTTCAAAAGCTTTGGAACGAGCAGGTAAAAAGTCATCAATGAGCACCGCATTTCTCAATAACCACTCGACCCTTCTCTTCCTTGGATTCCCTAATTAGCCTGATATCATTGGTTAGAATCTTTACTAGAGGGAGTGTTGGTGATATCAAACCTGAGCCAATTAGCTAAAACATCTAATACCTCCAGCATCTCCCATCTGTCACTCCATTCTGTTCCATTTGCTGATTTTTTTTTCTTGAAGTAGCATTAAATTTCAGCAGAATCAGTTTCTATAATAGTGACTTTCACTTTTTGCTCTAATATTAATGCTAAGGTTCTTTTGACAGAAAAAAACTTCATTCACAAATGGAGATTCCGCTTGCAGCTAGATTACCTTAATTTGTCCTTCACATGGCCTCTTCCACTGTTGTTGTCCGTCACTCATCTTCTCTGCACCTACATTCACCTTCAGCCAACCCCTCACTTGCCAAAATTCATCAACAACTTTCCTGATATTATTAATGTTTCTCACTCTCACTCATCTTCACTCCACTTACATTCACCTTCAGCTAAACCCTTGCTTGCCAAAATTCATCAACAGCTTTCCTAATATTATTAATGACTTTTGTAAGATCTGGTATTTTTTGCTAAAAAACATCTCATTCCTCTCCTTCCATACCAACCACATAATCCATGCAAAATAAGCAAGCTGATAATCATGAAACAATTTTTTCAAAGTTCACCATAGTAGTCTCTTCAAGTCTCATACCTAACTCACTGCCAAACCATATTGATTTTGCCTAGATATAAAAACATGGCATGCTCAATTTGTTCCCACCTCTTCATAGCAAATTGGACAGAAGGCATTCGTACTCCATTATCTTTTAATCAAAGCTTCATTTATAGGAACTGCTCCTGCTAAACACCTTCATAAAAAGTTAGAATAATTTTTGGTAATGCCTTCACCTTCCTCACTGTCTGCCAAACAGATTCTTTTATAATAGTAGAAGGACCCACTCTTTCTTGACCTCATATTTCTAGCTATTTTCCAAATAACATCATCATATCTTGAGTTACTTGGTTGAGGCATGCCCTTAATTTTCAACAACACTTGGTTTGGTAACAATCCTTCAACGACTTCCAAAGACTACCATCCTTCCTTTATCACCTCTGCAACTTTTCAGTTTTTCATTTCCCTTGGAACATTGTAATCATCTCCCAGACATCTTTCTAAATCCATCACCCATCTATTTTTTCAAAATCTAATTCCCTTGCCATTCCTTACTCTCCAAAATAGATATTTCTCAAGTAAGTTCCTTCCCTCAAGATGCACTTTGCTATATTCATGATGTTTAATGCCCCACTCCATTCTCCATATCGAAGGCTTTATACTTAAGTTTTGTTTTATCCAATCTTCAGCCTTGCACTTTTCCCCACTCTTTCAGTAGTATATGCCAGTGCTTGATGTTTTGTTTTATCCTTACACCTTTCCCAAATTATTCAATGTCCTTTGTATTTCTATCAGTACTTCTAGAAAAAAAATATTTCAGATTTACTTAAATTTGCCACCTGTCTCGAAGCCCTGCAATAATCATCGATAATCCAGAATATTGGACCACAATATCCAGAATATTGAATACCATGTCCTTTGTACTTGTATCAATATTTCTAGGAAAAAAAAGAATCCACATTTACTTAAGTTTGCCATCTACCCCAAAGCCCTCCAATAATCATCAATAATCTCTCCAAGTTTCTAGCAATTATCTTCACTTGCATTCATAAAATAGGTCTTTTGGTGAAGATTGAACCTTTTAATAGAATGTAGAATTGTTTGCATAAATTTAAAATTTTGGTGCTATGAATGGTTAAATATCATGAAATCATCTGTGCATGCCTAAAAATTTATAAGAGCTTTGCACAATTTATATGTTTACTTATCTCAAAGCAAAATTGTGTGTCAATAATGAGTTTGACCAATTGTACGAGAGGTATGAATGAGATTATGGAGTATGACGCATCAGTAAAAGTTATGATTGATAAGTAAAATACTATAAAAGTAATGATGTGATGGTGATAGGTATATATCAACTTGGTTCATAGTTGATGTGCTATCAACTATTCCATACCAAGCATTTGGGATTTGGTTGGCAAAGAAACACAACACTGCTTTCTTCTTGTTAGGCTTTCTTGACTTTTGGAGCTTCAAAGACTCAATCAATATTTTATCAGGTATGAAATATCTATGTGTGTTCTGTTCATTGGTTTGTGAATTTATAATTTTCATGACTATGATTTCATTGACAGGTTAGAAAAACATAATAGCTTCTTCTATTTTTGGGTCAGATGTGCAAAACTTTTGTGGGTATGTGATTTTTTATTTGTTTTAAATATACTATCTCTTTGGCATTTCTTAGTTTCAATCACTCATTAAAATATTCTGTTAATTTTTAATTAAGTTATATTAGAATATTATGTTAATACATGTAATGTATCAATGAGTTTTGAACATTCAACCCTATTGTCACACCCCAAAATATGGGAGTGATTGGCATGGGATATGCACCTAAACACACATCCCTTGAGCCTAATTGAAGAAATGTTCCATTTTGCAAATACTTTTCATTTAAATGAAACCTTAATATTTTTGTGAAAATTTTGATAGAATCTCTCCTGTAAAAAAAACCTCCCAAAATACTACAATACAAATTTTCAAAGAAATATTATAACTTATAGGAGCTCAACTTCTTCTAGCCAGCAATCAAAATATTTACAAAATAAAGAACTTAGTCATAGCCTACGTGGAGCGCCTATAACATTATTTACAAAAGTACGATATATAGATTAAAATTTTACATAAAATAGACGTTAACCAAAATGGTGTCACAACTTTAGTCTAGTAACAAAATCCCTTGAATGATCTGATAGAGGTACAAACTATCTGAGACCAACATTTTTTTTTCAGTGAATAACGTCCCAACCATAACATTCTTGTAAAATTAAATGAATAAAATACAATAGTTACATAAATTAAATAAAAATAATTCAATATAAATAAATTTGTAAATTGGAAATAAAAGTTCTATATAACTTCAATGACAAGAACAATTGAATCTTTAATGACAAAGCAGCTGCAACATTTGATCTTGACAAGTTAAAATGACTAAATAAATAAGTAAGAATAACAATATTTATTAAATTAAAAACCATTATATATGAAATCACCAATTAATAAAAATTTCACACAATTTTAGGGGATTTACTAGAACAATTCACCAATGTGAATATACAATCTATGAGGGTAAATAATCTAACGCGGTTTATGCCAGGAAAACAAACGTGGACATACAGTTCACGAGAATAACTAACCAAATGTGGTCAACGCCACAAAACAAACATGGACACATATTCCACTAGGGTAATACTAATCAAATGCGGCTCGAAACCATGAAAACAAACGCGAGTACAAGACCTACGAATAAGAAACATGAGAACAAAGCTTACAACAATCAAACTAGCTAGTCATTAACCATAGTGTGCCAAGGGTTAATAGAACTACCATTTGCAACTAGTGTTCTATATAAAGTCCCCTTGAAATTCATTTTCAAACATGCAAAAAAATTATCACTTTCAAAATAAAATTTTCTATTCTCAATATCAAACTCGCATGGACTGTTTAAAATATCAATCCTTTTAAATATAAAAACTCACAACTAATGTTTGATAAACTTTTTCACTAATTTCCATGAGTTCCTTTATTGAATAAAAGAGTACTAAAATTTATAAAAGCATTTTTGTCAATCTTATAAGTATATATCATGACAACTTCAAAATCTAAAGAAATTTAATTAACAACAATAATTAATACTAGGGAAACATATACTAATAACTATAAATTGTCAAAAATAATATTAGATAAAAGGAAATTTGTAAATATATAAATTGATTGAGACATTATCCACTTACCTTCAATATTTTCAAGCACAAAATTCACTCTTTAAAGCTTCAACCCTTCCTTACTACTTTAATTGAGATTTTTTTCTCCAAATCCCCTATTCAATAATACAAATTTCAGTGACTTTTATCCAAGTTTAATTAACTCCCTTCCCATAACAACACTATAGTCACTAAGTTCCCAAATCAATTCGATATATACCTAAAGTTCTTCAGTCCGTACAATACTTCGTGTGTGCGCACGCGAGCGCAAAGCTTTGTCTATATTACACTTGTCTTTCCAACTCATCTCAAGCACACATAACTAAATTTTAATCAAGATATATATACATTACATGCATGCACACCCAACTCTATTTATTTTAAAAAAATTACTTCTATAACCCACTTTATCAAACTCCTTACGTGCACCCCAAAATGAGTCATAAATCAACACTATAATTTATAAATCATCAACCATGCAATTTCCAAAATTCAATTAACCATCCAATAGCTACATAATCAAAATCCTCTACAAGGCTAAGTTGACTTCAATAACCCATACCAAATACACCCTCATAAGAATTGATGGAATTCACCAATTACATAATTGGATAAAAACTCCTTCTAATAGTCATTTTTGTCAAGCATCTTTCATACATTAATTCTTAAGCTCAAATCAAACATATTTCCTCATTGATTCCAACTCCCAAAATTTTTACAAAATAGATATTTGAATCAACCAACCCCCCAAATTCCATAAAAATAATTGTCTACTAATGATAGTTTATTTAATCAATTAACTCATCATATATACAATGTCATTATATAACAAGACTCCCTCTTAGTCATTTTATTGAAAATTTTGTAGGCAATAAACCGCACACTATGACCAAGCTTCTACTTATTCAACTTTTACTTCCCAAAATTCTCCAATATCAATATTTGCATGACTATGCTTTTAAACAAGCAAACACATTTTGTTATTATTTGTTTCATTTATTTATTTATTTTACAGCCCTATAGAATTTTAATCATAAACACGTCCTTAAGGATTGCAAAACTTCATTCTAACTAACTTGAATCTCACTCAAATTATCTCCCATCAGCATAACAGTCATAGTTAAAGAGGAAATTAAAAAAAAAACCAAATCAGCAATGCAAGACAAGAAAATTTCAGTCTTAGCCATTAGAGCACTCACACACACATGAAGCCACCAATAAAAGAGAATGAATTCGAAGTTCCTCACTTGAAGTAGCAACTACCCTTGCAAAGAAGAGGATAAAGAAGATTTGAAACTCAGATCGACAATGGCAGGAGTTGGAAGAAGGAGATGCTGCTGTTCGAATCAAGAAGAAGAAGTTGAATGTTATAGGAGACATACGAAGAAGGGGAGACGGAGGAGAAGACTAAAGACAGTGACCCCCACAGCAGCACATCAATAGAGAATTAGGGGAGGATGAATGGACCTCAAATCAGAAAAAAATAGAGCAACAGTGAAACGTTACCCAATTTTCACTTGCGACAATTTGGACTATGAAGGAAGCATGGATGAGTGAATGAGGGGGCTGCTTGTCAGTGTGCTCTCTCTCAGTCAACCTCTCCCTCTTGCTCGACTGAACCAAAATGAGGAAGGGAGAATAAAATCATGACCTCAAGGAACCACCACATTAGCAGACAAACATTACCCCATGGTTGTCGGCAGCAAAAGAACGAAGAGGAGGAAGAAGGTTGAATCTTCGAAGAATGAAGATAAAGAAGAAAGAATGAGAAGTTGCCGACTTAACCTCTGCCACTCTATTTTTTTTTTTTTTGGTTCAAGGGAAAAATGGTAATTACGTGCAAGAGGAAAAAATAATAGCTCCCTTTTTTTGTGCACAGTCAGAACATAAACACAAGACTTAAATAATAAGTGCCAATAGAAATTCCACTAAGCCACCAATGCATGATACTCTTCCTACAACAATTACTAAAAATACAATAAATTTATCTTAATATTTGATCTAGCTTTATAATTATAATATGGGTTATTACACCTTTCTATCTTATCTTTATCACTAGAGGTCAAGGTATGAATTAAAGTACAGATACTTGATAAAATTAAATTTGATTAAATTTTGCTATAGGTAACATATTTTTTGATACATTGTGGTGCTTGTATATTCTACTGCATTGTAGATACATATCCTTATGAGGAAAATACTTAGATTGGAAGTTTAGATCTACATTTCAAGGACAGAAGTATTGGATCAAGATACTGGGAATCAATATACTTCTCAATCACTATGTTGGTAACAATTGGCTATGGTGATTTGCACCCTGTCAACCTGTTGGAGATGATATTTGGTAGCATTTGCATGCTTTGCAACTTTGTGCTTGTGGTTTATTTGGCTACCAGTATTCAAAAGCTCCTCTTTGATGAAGTTGATACCTCGAAACTTGTAAGTTTCATTTTTAATTAATATTTTCATATTTTTATTATAATACTTCATATGATACCTCAAAACTTATAAGTTTTGTTACATTTCATGAGCAACCAAAATCAATTCAAAAGAGCACCTATAGTGACAAGTTTTTCCCAACCATTGAAAGAGTATATTTGTTCAATGGAGTTTCAAGAGGCATGCTATTATCCTTGGTTAGTTGATGGTTATTGTCACGCCCTAAAATATAGAAGTGACTAGCATGAGATATACACATAAACACACATCTCTTAAGCCTAACTCAAGAAATTTTTCATTTTTTTATACTTGCCATTTAAAATGATGCCTTAATATTTTTGTAGAAATTTTGACAGAATCTCTCCTGTATAATAAGATCTCCCAAAATTTTACAATACAATTTTCGAACAAATCTCAATCAACTAGGAGTTCAGCTCCTTTTAGCTAGCAAACAGAATATATATTGAAATACGGATCCTAACTATAGCATATGTGGAGCACCTAAAATTAATTTACAAAATACAATTTTATAATTTAAATTTTTCATTAAAAGGCAGCTTAGTCTACAACTCCTCCACTTCCCACTCAGTGATAAACTCCTCAATAATCAGTAGAAAGTTCATCCTTAACTAATGAATCTGAGATCAAAATATTTTTTAATGAATAGTATCCCCAAAATAAAATTTAAAAGAATTAAAATACTGAACTAAAATAATTATGTAAAATAATTGAAATGATGATAATTCAGCATAATAACTTTAAAAGTTTGTAAATCATAATCATAACCGTAAAATGAGAGTGAGTTGGAAGCACTTTATTCTATCATGCTTAAAGAAAATAAATTACTCACACATAATTCAAAATAGTACACTTGGTAATTGAAATCATTGGAATCTCAAATGAGCGAGTTAATCAAAATTTAAAAATTTTAAGGACTTAATAGAATAGGTAACAAACATGAACACATAATCTACGGGGGTAAATAACCAAATACGGCTTGCGCCACGAAAACAAACGTGGACACATAGTTCATGAGATAAATAACCAAACACGGCCGAAGCCATGAAACAAATGTAGACATATAGTCCACGAGGGTAAGGCTAACCAAATGTGGCTCAAGGCCACGAAATCAAACACGGGTACAAAGCCCATGAATAACAAATGTGAAAACAAAGCCCACGAAACAAACTAGCTAGTTATTAACCATAGCGAGCTACGAGCAAACGAAATTGCTGTTAGCAATAGTATTTTGTTTAGAGTCTTCTTGAAAATCATATTTTAAACATGCGAGAAAAATAATTATTTTTGTAATAAAATTTTCATTCTCAATGCCAAACTCGCATGAATTGCTTCAAAACTTAAAATTTTCAAAAATAATACCTCATTGCTAATGTACAGGCTTGCATTAATTGAGTGACCAAGAAATTCCAAAGTTTAATAAGCAAAAATGCCTTCATCAATCTTGGAAATATATTTCTTGAGGAAAAATAAATGCACATATCATAATTTAATTATCCTTCATCAATATTCCATAGATTCCAAAACCTAATATAATTCATAAGAGTAAAATATTTAAATAAAAGACTATTAAGAATAAATTAAATGAGATGCTATTCACTTACCTGAAATTTTCTCAAAGTATAAGGTCCTCTTCTTACCACATTAATCATTTTCCTCTCCTTCCAAACTTCTTGTCATACTCCCAAATCCAATATTTACTTCTTTCAACTTCTAAAAAATTTCTCCTCTTCACCCCATCCTATATAAAATATAACAGGATCTTAGTAAGCTTTCTACAAGTTCCATAATACTTTACCATAGCATAGTTATATGATTTTCTCTCAAACCTTATTATATCAAACAACTAGTGTGCATAATTTCCAAACCATTCCTCATACCTTTTCAAGCTTTAATATCTTACCCAACAATTTCTAAACCTCCATAATCAACTTCTGTTATGTTTTTGTAATTTTGACATTTTATTGATTAGGTGTAATCGTTGGTTACTAGCCGTTGGGTATATTTAGTAGTTATACAAATACTTTTATATTTTATTGTGTTGTGTTAATTGATCAATAGATTGGTATTATCTAGAAAGTTCTCACCTCTCTTTTCTCTCTTTCTCTTCACCCTCTTGTCTCTCATCTTCTCTAAACCTTCATCTGTTCTTCTCTCCTCCTATTCTCTTTCTACATCTATTCTATTCTCTTCTATTATTACAAAAGTATAACAGTGGTATCAAAGCCAGGAAGTCCTTGGCATTTCCATATTGCACGTCTGTTGGTATATGGTGAAAACTCACCTAAAAACAGCAAGAAATGGATGAGCAAGTTGCAAGACTAGAAGAAAGATTTGGAAGGGTAGAGGGGATCTCCAATCAACTCCAACTACTCATGCGTGATAGGGAAGAAGGTTCGACTAACCATGACAGGAGGGGTCGATGCGACCACAGACATGATGAGCGTCAGAACAGAGATGAAGGACCATGATGTAGAGAAGACTATAGGCGGCCAGCCCACTTTATGAAGATAGAGTTTTTGAAATTCTCTCGTTCTGATGTCGTGGGTTGGCTTATGCGCTGTGAGGAATTCTTCGATCTTGACAATATACCAAAGGATGACAAGATTCATATGGCGAGTATTCATTTGGACGAGAAGGCTTGGTCGTGGCATGTAGCAGTTAAGAAATTATGGGATGGCATCGAACCTACCTAGGAACAATATGCCCAGTCCCTATGAAAGCGATTCGGTCCTACACATGAGACTCCCATGGCTGACTTGATGCATCTTCGTCAATAGGGGTCTCTGTTGGACTATAACGATACCTTCAACACCATAGCCTGTAAGATGGATCTTCCACAAGATTATATCATCAAAGCTTAAATGGAAGGATTGGTAGAAGAATATCCCAGCCTTATCAGACTCTTCAAGCCACGCACACTTCAAGAGGCTCAATCCTTGGCTCGGATACAAGAAATCACATTACAGTGCCAGAACAAGAAGAAGACGAGTGGCAAGAATTCTTCGCACGTGGCCAGCTCTATGAATTTGTCATCCTAGAACGTTCAGCATACATAGGGCTCTTATAAAAACGCTTTGTTAAATGGTGGGACCCAAAGTAAGGGGAAAATGACTTCTTTAGCCTCAAAACCTCCTTCTTCATCGACTAAGAATACTAGTAGTACTTTTAAAACACTTTCTACAGAGGAAGAAGCTGAATATCAAAGTAAAAACCTCTGTTTTTACTGCCATGGAAAATTCTCAAGGGATCATAAATGTCCCTAAAGACAAAAATTATAACTTCACTTTATTGAAGTTCCAAAGGATATTGAAGGTCAGGTCTTTATGGAAGAACCAGAAAAAGACGACGATATGGAGGAAGGAACACCTCAGGTCTCCTTATACGCTATTGAAGGGATTGATAGTGCTTCCTTAATGAGAGTTGTGGGGTACTGTAGCAGGAAACAATTCCAAATTCTCATTGATAGTGGAAGTACACATGATGTTTTAGATCTGGCCTTTACAATAAAAATGGGGTGGCAGCCAGATAAAACTTGTGAATCATGGGTTAAGATTACTGGTGGCCAGAAATTAAAGGTGCAAGGGATGTGGAAGGGCTTTATATGGCGTATGCAAGGCTTGGAATTTATCTTTGACTTTAGAATTTTAGAGCTGCATTCCTATGATATGATTTTAGGGCTGCACTGGTTGAAAAGCCTTAAAAATGCTTTTTGGAACTATGAAACTCTCACCATAATTTTCTGGTATGAGGGAAAATTATGCCAACTTCAAGCCAACATTCCAAATCAGCTTAAAATGGTGCAGCTAAAAAAATTTAGAAATAAAGGTTTCCCAGGAAAATCAAGCCTACTTACTATAACCCATTATGAACCAGCAATTTACCCTGTAAAATTTCTCCCTTTTCACATTAGGAGAAGTTCCAGCAGCAATTACAACCACTCTAGAAGAATTCTCTGACCTTTTTGAGGAACCTAAAGGGTTACCACCATTTAGGGATGGTCATAATCATCCCATTATTCTCCAAAAGGGTACCAACCCAATAAACCTTAAGCCTTACAAATATTCAGCCTCACAAAAGGATGTCATTGAAAAATTAATTGGCGATCTCCTACATTCTAGGGTCATACAAGAAAGTTCCTCTCCATTCTTAGCCCTTATTGTTCTAGTTAAAAAGAAAGATGGCACTTGGAGGATGTGCATTGATTATAAAGAGTTGAACAAGAGGACAATTAAAAACCAATACCCCATTCCACTAATGGAAGATTTATTCAGTGAATTAACCACAACAAAATGGTTTACAAAGCTAGATTTGCATGTAGGATACCATCAACTTAGGATGGTACCAGAAGATGTGCACAAAAATGCCTTTAGACTCATAGTGGACACTATGAGTGGTTGGTTATGCCTTTTGGCTTAATAAATGCCCCGGCAACATTTCAAGGAGCCATGAAGAGCATCTTCTGACCATTTTTACAGAGGGTTATTCTTGTGTTTTTTGATGATATATTGGTTTATAGTGCTAATCTTGTTGATCATATGCAGCATTTGAAGCAAGTTTTCTCTATTGTAAGAGAAAACCATTATTGTGTCAAAAGAGTAAATGTTCCTTTGCTGCCACTGAGGTACAATACTTGGGGCATTTAATTGGTAATGGTAAGGTTAGAACTGATCCTAAGAAGATACAAGTGGTGGCTAATTGGCCTAAACCCTAAAATATTAAACAAGAGCATTTTTGGGACTGGTAGGTTATTATAGGCGTTTCATTAAGGGATATGAGATTTTAACTAAACCTTTAACTCTTCTTCTTAAGAAGAATGGTTTTATATGGTCACAAATAGCCCTAGATGCATTTAATAATCTAAAAAAGGCATTGATCTATGCACCTATACTAACACTTCCAGAATTTTCAAAGCAATTTGTAGTTGAGGCAGATGCTTGTGGAGTAGGAATTGGAGCTATTTTAATGCAAGAGGGACAACCTATTGCTTATTTCAGCAAAGGATTGGCAAAGAGACATTAAGGGCTATCAATTTATGAAAAAGAATTAATGGCAACAGTGTTGGCTATGCTTCATTGGCACCAATATTTAGAGCGACAAAAATTTGTTATTCAATCAGACAAGAAAAGCTTAAATACTTGCTTGGACAGAAGTTAAAAACATCCTTTCAGATGTTTTGCATTGCCAAGTTAGCCAAATTTGACTATGAGATTCAGTATAAGAAAGGGCAAGAAAATTCTGCAGCTGATGCTTTATCGAGATTACCCCAAACAGTAATTATTTCAAATTGTGTTGGACACTTCCTCCCCTAAAATGCTTTCTAAAATCAAGGAAAGCTGCCAGAATGATGTTGTAATTACAGAAATCTAGAAAAGAGTTCAAGCAAACAATGGGTTTTGGAGCCAATTTTCTTAGGATGGAGAATTGTTAAGAAGGAAGGGAAAGCTAGTGATTGGAAATGATTCTAGTTTGAGACAAAAAATTTTAGAGTGGTTGCATTTTAGTCCTCAAGGAGGGCATTTTGGAATTCAGGCCACTTACCACAAAATAAAGGCATTATTTTGGTGGAAAAGGTTGATCAATGGTACGATAGAATTCATTAAACACTGTGGTACGTGTGCTCATTGTAAGTATGAAGCTATTGCACCTTCCGAGCTGTTGCAACCTCTTCCATTCCTAGTCGAGTTTGGGAGAGTATTACAATGGATTTTATTAAAGAACTTCCTAAATCACATGGTAAGGACACAATATGGGTACTAATTGATAGAATGAGTAAGTATGCTTACTTCATTCCTCTTACTCATCCTTATTCAGCTTCTTCTCTAGCACAACTTTTTATGGATAATGTATATAAACTATATGGTGCACCAGCTAAAATTATAAGTGATCGTGACCCTATATTTGTGAGTAGGTTTTGGAAGGAATTTTTTATAGGTTTTAAGGATTAAACAGCAACTTTCAACCGCATATCACCCTCAAACGGATGGGCAATCTGAGGTCCTAAATAGGTGCTTATAAACCTATCTTAGATGTATGTGTTGGGAGCAACCCAAGGATTGGAGCAAGTGGTTATCACAAGTTGAATGGTGGTATAACACCACATTTCATATAGCCACTAAAGCAACTTCACACGAACATTTGTATGGTCAAAAAGCTCTTATTCATTGTCCTTATTTGCCTAATGGTTCTGTTTTAGATGTTTTGGATAGGACTTTTTCAGCTAGAGAACCTATGTTGGCTGTTTTAAAGCATCACCTTCATCGAACAGCCAATTTGATGAAGCAGAAAGCTAATTCCCATAGAACAGACCAAGAGTTTGTTGTTGGTCAATGGGTTTTCCTTAAGTTGCAACCATATAGACAAATTTCTATAGTAGGAAGGAGTCCATAAAAGTTGGCTACTAGATATTTTGGTCCTTACAAGGTCATTGGACGAATAGATGTTGTTGCCTACAAGTTGGAACTACCCACTGAATCCAAGATACACTCCACTTTTCATGTTTTTTTATTAAAGCTATGTCCTGATCCTAAAGTTAAGCAAAGGCATCCGCCTCTTGATTGGCCAAAATTACCTCCAACTTTGGAATCTGAAAGTATTCTATAAAAGAGAGTAGGTAGGAAGAGGGGACGTATTATCACTGAAGTTCTAATCAAATGGAAGCAACTACCTAATGAAGAAGCATCTTGGATGGCTCTACATCAGTTATAGCAAAAATTTCCTCAATGTGTTATTAATGATCCTTGAGGGCAAGGATCTTTTTGAGGGGGGTATTGTTATGTTTTTGTAATTTTGACATTTTATTAATTAGGTATAACTGTTGGTTACTAGCCGTTGGGTATATTTAGTGGTTATATAAATACTTTTATGTTTTATTGTATTGTGTTGATTGATTAATAAACTTGGTATTATTCAGAAAGTTCTCGCCTCTCTTTTCTCTCTTTTTCTTCACCCTCTCATCTCTCATCTTCTCTAAATCTTCATCTGTTCTTCTCTCCTCCTATTCTCTTTCTACATCTATTCTATTCTCTTCTATTATTACAAAAGTATAACAACTTCATCATGCTTTTCCAATCAATTTCCTTATTTAAGAATTTGTTTGAGCCTAAAGAAAATTCAACCCACTACGATTTTCCTCGAGTAAGAACCAAACGATTACGGTGAAATTACACGTCAAAATCATGCTCTTCAAACTTAAATCTTAAACTTGTTTGATTCTCAACCCCTCATACTCCTCAGCCACAACAACAAAAATAGAAACAATAATTAATCCATAACTCATCACACAGCGTATAAATGCTCACCACCAAAACGTAATAGAGAAAGAAAGAAATTCTGACCCACACCACTAAGGGACACGAGCAGGGAAAAGAAAACTTGCAAGAGGATGATGCTCTGCAACTCGAATGAAACAATTTTAATTAACCGTTTTTGTAAAAAAATAAATCACAACTCCTGACAAATTATAAACAATTTTCATTAATCCACGTAATTTAATAAAAGCATCTTCTAAATAGGACCCGGAATGTATTTTATGCTAGAGTCGTCTCTGAACATATAAAATTCATTTGTTTAAAAACCAAAAATCAAAGAAAATAAAGATGGCATAAAGATGCTTTGAAGAACAAAGAAAAGGTGATCGTGTGGTAGAAAGAACTAAGAACAGGCCCTATGAGAAGCAGAGGTGCGAATGGATTCCACCAGATGTCAATTTTCATTATATGAAGCAGAGATAAATGAAGACAGTTAAACAGAAAAAAACTACAGATCTAATCAAACTGCGTGTAAATGCAAAGTTTAGCACAGATCAGAGATGGTTTGATGGAGAGAATTGAAAGTCGTAAGAGAAGAAGGCAACAACAGATCATACCTTCTTCTGGGTTGTCTCTTTGCCTTTGGATCTGTGCTTTTCTTTCCCCTTCCGTCTCTCTCACTATCCTGTGATCCCTCTCTCTCTCCCACCCAAAATATCTTCAACTCTTTCTAAAATCTTATTATTTATTTATACGGAGTTTGCTTTTTATTCAGCCACGCCGAGTCATTTGAATTGGAAAAAGAAAGATAACCAGATTTTGCAAAATCATAACAGCATAATTCTATATATACATATATTTTTTTTTTCTTATCCATTTGTTTCCGTTTTCAAAATTATTATTTATTTATTTATTTATTTTTAATTCATAAAAACATATATCTCACATAATTTGTTTGTTTTTTTGTTATTTTAAATAATACGAAGATAGTTTTCTTATACTTTGATACAAAATTTATTAAAAAAATATTTGGCATAAAAATAGGGAACAGGGTTTGTCCGGTACTGCACGTTCCGTGGAGGAAGGCAAAGTTATGAGATCCCAATAATGAAGGGACTTTGGAGGGAAAATTATTGCTAAAAACCCGAAAAAAAAATATTTATTAAAAATGATCTTGCAAATAATAATGATTGAGATTGAGCAAATACTAGAATATAAATTTTAAAATATAAAATTGTCCCTAACTAAATCTTCTATATTTTCTCTAACCACATTTGAAATTGAATTTGACAGTAACAATAGTAAATAAATAAATAATATTGGAAATCAAAGCAACTGAAAAATTTAGTGTGTCTTGAAGACTCGCAAGTTTGAAAAAAAGGAATTAAATATCATCATCACATGGTCACCGAATCAATTCATCATAATGTTAAATAAGTCCTATAAAGATAAGTTCACACTAAAAAATCTTTTAAAACCCATGAAAGAAATAAAATGTAATAATTTGTTAAAAATATTTTTAAATTATATTGATTTAATTTTTTAAAATTTATAATTTTAAAATTATAATCAATTAATTAGTTAAAAAGTAATTATTTCTTAAAATTTATTTATTTAATTAAATTTAATACATAGTTTGTTTTTATTTATGTGAAATTGGAATACGCACAACTTTATTTTTAAAAGATTTTTTTTATAACTTATGAAATATCATTAATTTTAAAATACTATTAATATGTTTTATATTAAAATTATAATAATTAATTACATTTATCTTGGTCCTTCAGTCTAATTTTAATTTTTATGATCTTTACGATAAATATTATTTCTTTCTCGGTCCTTAGCAATAACTTTCCCATGATAGGACCCGACATGAGTGCCCTCTCACCGCTCTTCCCTGTTGCCCTGCACGCACGCATGACCCATGTGAAACTGAAAAATAAGAAAAGTGGAACTCCATTCCTTCATCCTTTGCACTTTTTTCACCTTAATATTTGAAAAAATTAATCTGCATGTTCTGTCGCCATAGTTTTATTCAACTTAAATTATTAATTCTTGTAAGATAAAGAGTTCTATTGTTTTAATTTATTTTATAAGAAAATCACCTTTTTTAAATATCTATTTTATGAGTGTTTAGAATGTTTATTTAAAAACCTGCTTGTTTTAGCTTATTTTATAAATAAAATACTTAATTTTTTTAAAATTTTTTTTATAATTTTTAATTATATTTTTTTAAACTATGGAAAATAATTAAAATCTAAAAAAGGTAGATTTTTTATTATTTTTAGAAAATACTTTGAGTAGCTCCTAAAAATAATTTGATTCAATAAATGGAAAAGAATGTTTTAAAAAAGTAGGATAGGTGAGTATATCATAAAATTTTTAAAATAATTAAATGATATATCATTTTTTTTAAAAAAAATCATATAATGTACAAGTAACTAGGGGAAAGTATCAATCAAAGGCCATTGGAGCATATTATATCAGTCAGCGATCAATAGATTATGAAATTTCACTGCAATCCCTTCATCCTTAATTGATATTAATTTTTATGTGAAATGATCAAATTGGCCCCTGAAATATAAAATAAAAAAAAGTCATCCCCATTGTCACTGGCACTATCGCCAATAGGGTAGCCGGTGGTCAGTCACTGAAGTTTCGGCCCAAGTGACATTTTAAAAAAAAAAAATTGGTAAAGGTGGCTAAGGGGAGATTTGATCCTACAATCCCTTGACCACCTAAAGCCAAGCTCTTTTAATATATAGGACAAAAAGTATGTAGCAATCCAAGCTTTTAAACCACTTTCATGTTTTAATATAACAATGTGTTGTTAATTCTAGAATGGCACTTATTATTTTACTAATGTTATTTATTTATCTGACATTGTCAATTACAAATTAGGAGCTTTAAAACTTCATGCATTTTATCTATTAAAATTTGAATGTATTGCTATTAATCACAAAATAGTTATTGGCAGATTGCAAATGGATGCTTGTTGATGAGTGACTAACACTTGTAAAATTAAGCTCATCTATTCCTTTTTCTAGCTTGTTAAAGACCTAAATGAATTATTGTTAATTATGAAAGCATTGTTGTGAAAATCTAAATGGATACTTATTATTGATGATTAAAAGTATAGGTCTAATGAAACAAGTGTATAAACAACAAGTGTAATGTCTGCCTTGACATTACCAACATTCACCACCAACTCATAACAAACAATGATAATTAAGAGCAAGAATTATTACTAAGCTCATATTAAATGTATAAGGGTTAAAATCAATAATCTTTTAGGAATAATTTTGAAATATATAAGGGATAAAGTTAATAATCCTTAGAATTAATTTGGAATATTTGGAATCCTATAAAAACCCTTCAAATAGGTATTTTGAGCTCAAACTTAATGATTTATGAAGGTATTAGAAGCATGAAAAAGTTTTGGGAAGAAAAACACTTGAAAACAGGGCCAAAAATGTCATTTTTTAAGTATTTTGGTACATATGCTATGACTCGTGATCCATGCACCGCAGCATGTGGCATAGAGAGGCCAATTTGGCTACTATAACATGCACTTTGGCTTGTTTTCAATGCGTCATGGCGCATGTGTCCCTATCATGACAGCAAAAATGCTGTTAGGATAACTTTTCGGGATAAACTTCGAATGCGCGCTATTTTCGCATCTAATATTCGATTGGAGTGACTCAAAGACCCACACAAAGCTTATTCAATAAGATAACTAATTATACAAGTTTTGTTATGATCTGACACCTTAGGAGAATTTTAGACATTGAGATGCAAAAGTCAGTTTTTAAAGCGATTTTTGAGCATCCAAGTACCCAAAAGTCAAAACTTATACCATCAACTCATTTTGAGACTTGAACCAAGTCGAATGGACCAAAATACACATGATTGAGAATTTAAACACATAAAAAGATACCAAACACAAAATTTGACCACTTAATGCCAATTTCACCTTATGGCCAAACACATAAAATCAATACAACATATACCATTTGGCCTCTACTACTATATAATTCATCACATATACATTACCACCATATATATACAATATTCCTTACACTTGTATTTGCATTTTAGCCTATCACCACAAAAATTATCACATATTCACATCATATAAAATATTGGGCTAAAATACAAAATAACATAGTATAATACAAGTACAACCAATCAAAATAATATGTATTCACATATAATATCATATCACAAGTTTATGTACACTACTCAAACAAAATTGGGCATTCCTATTTGTAATGTAGCAAATCTACTAATCCTTGCCCGATTCCTTCCTCTGCTTAAACTTAGCAGTAAAACCTGTAAAATAATAATCACAAGGTGAGATAAAAATCTCAGTAACTAAGATAATCTACAATATCGATTAACATACCAAGTTATAAACAAGATTTAAAACATGCATAACAAACACACCATATACAATCACTACAATTCAAATGCATGATCACTAATCATCCGGTCCTTCAATACTCCAGACCGAACCGGTAGGCCATTTTATAGAACCAAACCATATGTATGATCCCCAAGCTCACCATCCATGATAGGACTACCCGACCAAGGTGTCTTAAACCACTTATAGACTACAGGTTCCCCCTATTACAAATAATTGGGGTGCCATTACTCCAATACCATATCTTATGGATGCCAAGGAGCATAGTTTTTGACTCCACACCCTTCTAAGTACTAAGGAGAGTAAGTCTCTTCTATCATACCCTTTTCAAGCACTAAGGAGAAATATGAGCTGCACCTGACGTCTTGAGGTGTTAGCAGTGTTATATGAACTTAACCTCCACTAACTCCACTAGGGTAACCTCCCACCCTCTAATATGCCACATTTCACTAGATATCTCCAATTGACCATGCATAAACCACTTTCTAAACCAATTTAATGAATCTTATCACTTACTTCAAAAACATGACATTTTATAAGTCAACACTCCACTCATTTTCTAAAATAGTTTACTTTTACAAAATTTATACATATATACATAACAAATCATACAAGAATAACTTGAGAATAATTTATACAAGATAATAAATAATGTAAATTATCTATTTAACTTAATCCTTGTATTACTAAAAGGGCTACCCATGGTACTAAATCTCTTCTTGTGTCAAGGCAAATTTTCCCACACCACAGTATATATGAACAAGTACTATATGTTAATTTTCAATTAACACAAGTACTATTAACTATCAATAACATCCTAATTCTCCCACTTCTCACTCATATTCTCAACAAAGAAGCTTGTTAAGATTACACTTTGTCCACACCTTTCCCTCAAGCCTTCCTCTAACTTTATCATAACATAACACTTAATATCTCAACTTGTCTTACTTCAAAACTCCATAATCAAGCTAGGGCTTGATCCAATTTTCACTAAACAACAAATAAGGTTCATATTACCACTTATCTAAGGTTAAGAAACTTAAATCAAACCTTTAAAGTTAATTGAAATCTTTAAAACATAGACCCATAGCTTAATCCATTCAAAGCAAATTCTCCCACTTCCAAATTCCATGAAAAATGAGATGAAAAGGTAGAGGAGAAAGGTGGGAAACTTACTCAAGAGTTTGAAGGCCTAATTTAACTTTAAAATCCACCCAAAATGAAGCCCTAATAGTGCCCAAAGTCTTCCCATTCGTGTTCTAGGTTTTCCCTTACAAAAATTACCTTTTTCTGATGATTTTTGAAATTTAACTTGTCTGGTTGTGTTGTGCATCACAACGCATGACACACAAACCACAGCTCACAACATAGCGAGCAAAATGCCTTTTTTGCTCCCCCGATAATTAAGAGCCAAATATGACCCTGAAAGCCAATTAGCAACCCAAAAACATAATTAAATTAATTATTTATTTTTGTAACTAATTTTACCCCTTAATTAACAATTTATTATAGATTTAAAGTTTTTGAATGTTACAATAAGCCATTTGAGTTTTGACAACAATGAATTCCAAATTAACAACAATTGGTTTAGGATTTAACAAGTTAGGAAAAATGGATGGGATAGGTTTAATTGTATAAGTATTAGTCTTTCATCAATAATATCCATTCAAGTTTTCATAACAATGCATAATTAACAATTCATTCTTATAAAAATAGATAAGATGGGCATAATTATATAAGTATTAGTCATGCATCAACAAGTATCCATTCGAGCTTTAACAACAGTTATTTTGAAACTAATAAAAATCCATTCGAGTTTTAACAAAAAGTTGAGAGGATGGGTTTAATTATATAAGTGTTAGTCATTCATCAATAAATGTTTATTCGTATTTTGACAACAACCATTTTGTGATTAAAAACAATACATTTAGACTTTAATAAGTAAAATGCATGAAGTTTTAAAGGTCCCAATTTGTAAGTGATTGTGTTAAGTTAACAAGTAACATTAGTAAAATAACAAGTGCTATTTTGGAATTAAATATATCATTATGTTATAACATGGAAGTGGTTTGAAAACTTGAATTGCTACATTTTTTTTGGCCATATATAATTAAAAGAGCTTGGTGGCCTTGGCCACAAGGTTTTTAGGTGGCCAAGGGGTTATGGGATCAAAACCCACCTTGGCCACCTTGGTTGCTAGTAATAAGGCCTCCGGTGTTGGTCTGGTGGCCGGTGTAAGTGATAGTTAGGGTGACTTTCTTATTATTTTAAATTTTAGGGGCAATTTGATTATTCCACATAAAAATTAATATTAGTTAAGGATCAAGGGGCTACAGTGGATTTTCAAAATCTATTGGTCCTTGACTAATATAAATATGCTCTAGTGGTTCTTGATTGATATTTTCCCAATAATAACTAATAATTACTTTTTATTATTGTAACCAAACATAAAATAATATCTTCTTTTTATAAAAACTCTACAAAATAAATCTCATTTTGTAAAATCTTAAAACTATCTAAAATTATCACTTATTTTTTAATCTTAAACAAACAAGTCATAAACTTTTGAAAATAATCAAAATTCATAAAAAAAAAACATATTTCTAAAGTACCTTTTGAAAATAATAAGACGTGATAGATGAGAAAGAATGTTTTAAAAAAGCAAAATATATGAAGATATCATAAAATTTTATAATAATTAAATAATAAATCATTCTTATAAAGAAAAAATTAAAGAAGATAACTAACTAATAATTACTTTTTTATTATTATAACCCAACATAAAATAATATTTACATTTTATAAAATATTTACAAAATAAATCTCTTTTTATTAAGGGCCCGTTTGTTTAAGATTAAACAATAAGTAATTTTTAGGTAGTTTAAAGATTTTATAAAAAAGGATTTTTTTTGTAGAGATTTTATAAAAAGAAGATATTATTTTTTATTTAGTTACAATAATAGAAAAGTGATTGTTGGTTAATTATTTTAAAATTTATGACATCTTCCTTGTTTTTTGTTTTATAAAAATAATTTATTATTATATTATTTTAAAATTTTATGATATTTTTTCATATCCCGCCTCTTTAATTCACTCTCACCAATCTACCACATTAGATTATTTTCAAAAGCTACACAAAGTTGCCTCTTAAAATAATTAGAAATCTTCATTTTTTCGAATTTAGATTATTTTAAAAAGTTTAAATAAACACCATAAAAGCTCATAGAATATATTTTTTTTCAAAAAATAAGTTATTTTTTGTGAAATAAGCTAAAACAAACAGGCCCAATATTTTTGATAGAAGAATTGATTTACAGCTAAAAAATTATTATGAATATAAAATTTGAATTATGTTACATATAAAAAAATTTTAAGATCGGAGTTAGGAGCTTAAAGATTTTCTTTACCTTGGCCTTATTCATGTCGCTTGAATAAACCTAAAAAATTCGGACCAAGTCTGAACTTGAAGAGGCATAACTCGAATATCTAAATTTATTTTATATTGTTATAAAATAATATTGAAATAAAATAAAAGTTGAAAATATTAATTTTTTTAAAAATTAAAATTAAAATTAGATAAAAAAATGAAAAATACAAAATGGCTACTTTGATTTAAGTAATGACTATTTTTTTTAAATGACTAAAATAGAATAGTAAATTATAATTTCTCCTCTACAAATTGTTTAATCAGTGAAATACAACAACTAAATATCATTGACTACTTCAATTTAAATGGTGTTTATTTTTTTAAAGTGACTACTTTTCAATCTAGATGTAGAGCCCACCTTAATTTTGTCTAATTCCTTTGAGATAAATCATAGGCATTAATGCTCTATATTCAGTACATTATGTAATTAAGTAAATTGGTTTGTTGATATTAAATGCCAATGATTGAACTTTTTGTTTTCTTGTGTCTGCAATCCTTTAGAAGTCAATTGGTTTCCTCTCACTATACTAATTGAGTGCTTATGAATAAAGACATATAACTAATTAATTAATTATCAATTTTATTTTAAAGAAACTAATTAGCTGGATCATATTCACATTTGAACATTGTACATTATAAGAAGCAACTACCACTAGCCCAACAAGAAGAAGAAGAAGCGATTTTACTCTCGTACTCTATTTGAACACTCATAAAAAGTTAAAGCAGGGTCTAGCAGGCTATGAATTTGTTTATTCTCAAGTTAAGATTATTCAAAGTTTATTATGTTATTCTTGTAACTATGGTCTACAGTATATGGGGCATAGTGTAACCACCCCCTATATCCATCAGATATAGAAAAGAATTAACAAAATCACCACCATAACTCAAAATCAAACAGTAATCAAATATTAGTTCAAAAGTAGCTTGGGCCTAAGTCTTGTTTTGCAAAATTATCAAAATCTTAACATATCAAAGCCATACACAGTGAAAACAATCATATGCATTCATTTCAATCATTTTATGCCTTTAAAATAAAGAAATAAGATCAGACTATGGTCCATGTGATGCGACGTGTACGACATGCACTACGGCATGTGGTATAGAGCCCCAAGCTCTAACCTTCTTTATACCATACACCACGGTGTGATGTGTAATGCACCGCAGCATACAAGCTCGCTTTTGCTGCTGTCATTTGACAACATACATGATGAACTTCTGATGCACGCCATTCCCACATATGACATCCGATCGGAGTGATTCAAGTGCCCACATGAAGATTATTACATAAGCTAACTAATGAAATAAGTTGAACATGATTCAATGGTCTAATAAAAATTTAGACACTCGAGCGTAAACACTCACTTTTTTTATAAAAATTTAGCCCATCCAAATGCACAAATCACTCACATTATCTCATTAGACCATTCTAGGCCTTGAACCAAATCCAAAAGGATCTAATACACTTGATTGGCCACATTTTATATCATATACACACATATATCATAATTTGACCATTTAACAGCCTATTTTCACATTTCACAACATTGTGCAAAAATGTTTCTTAACCATTTTCACCACATTATCACCACAAATTCACTTCATATTCACCACTAGCACAATTACAACATATTCACAACTAAATCTTAGCCTCAGTTAATTATTTCACCTACACATTTCCACATATGGGTTAAGATTCACAAAAATCATTACAAATTTCTCACAAATCACAACTTAAACATGCATGTAATCCTTATGACAACTTATATATATAATATTCATAAGTGTCGTGTTTATTACACAAAATGCAAAGATTTCACAACAACGGTACCCTAAGCTAGTCCTGACTGACTCTTCCCTTTGCCTTGTTCACTCTAACATGTTGTAACTACATGGTGATATAAAATCTCAATAATAGAATAACTCTCTATTATTGATTATCACATGCAATTATGAGCAAATATAGCCATAATATACAATTAAACATAGCATATAAAAATATGTTTCGCTTTAAATCAGATCAATATGTGTGTGTGTGTGTATATATATCATTTCACCTCTTTCACCACTATATTCACCACTTTTCTGGCATATAGTATGATCACTATTAACTGAACCTCCAAATCACCCTGACTTGAAACCATAGACTCGCCTTAGATCAATATACACTTTTTTGGTTTTGAGCTCACATTCAGTAAATAGAATCACCTCGCCAAAGGTGTTCTATCTTACTTCCAGACTCTGTTTTTCCCTAATACCACAAGGGGGGTGTCATTGACTCTAAACACCACATCACATCGATACTAAAGAGTCAGAATCTCCAACATCGCACCTCAATAAGTATTAAAGAAATAATCTCAAAAATCACACCTCGAAAGGCACTGAGGAGATATATTTTTCTAAACACCGCACCTTGTCAGGTACTAAGGAGAATGAGAATGAATGTATTCTACTCTCTACCTGAGTGAAACTCTCGAGTGAACTCTCACCCTATGATCATGCTTTCCATACCAATCATAGGATTCACATTCACATCTATGCATACATATATATATATATATCATATATATATACATACATAGTATGAAAGCACATGTTTTCACTTGTTAATTAGGTAAAAACTTTTTTTCATGTAACATTCATGCATTGCCACAAAACATGCTTAATTTAAAATAATCTCATGCACTAGACAATATACTTTCCTACAGTTACAATTAATAGTCAAACAGAGGAAGTTATTTAGTTACTTCAACCTTTTTATTAAAGAAAGGTTACCTGTGATACTTTCTTAATCACTAACTTGTCTCTACCAAGTTCTCTTCCCACTTTACACTTGAAAGATGCCATCTACACACAATTGGCTTGATCTAATTGACCAAAACTACTTAATTGTTAATTATAGCTATATTTAACCATCCATTCTTTTCCACTTAGTCAATCTAAGTTAATTACCACTCAATCACTACTGTCTATCGCTTTTTACTATCCCATTTTAACTCTACTCCATTTCCACCCTTGTTTCCTTTGAGTTAGGGCCAAATTAAGTTATAGGTTTAAAGCTCTATCATTCAACTCTAAACTAGTCATAAAGTTTTAATTTAACTCCTGAGAACCTTTTTATTACTATAAGGTAAGAAACAGCCTTTTAAATTTTTTAGATTCAATTTCTATATAACTCATACCAAGAGAAATTATAGTAGAATTGGAGGTAAAGCCTATACAAAGCTTACCTAATAAGCTACTGGTTAGAAGTGCCTTTCAATGCCCTAAAAATACTTGCCATAACTATGGACTCTTCTTTCTTCGTCTCCTACTCACGTTTTCCCTTCTTTAGTCTCTACCTTTACCAGTTGATCTATGACTTACTAAGTCATTTTCTGTGCTATGTGCCCTGCACGCGGTATAGTGAGGAAAATCCTCACTGTGCTTAAACGTTTTGTCCCAAAAGATAGTTCTTGCACTTGTATCTGCTCATTTAACATCCCAATAAGTCATAATACCAAACTTTCATCCAATATTCTAATTATTTACTATTTTACTAATTCATCCCTAATTAGCCATTGATTACAAGATTAGAAAAACAAGATGTTACATATAGGGCATCTCTCTTTCTTCCCCTCCATTTCCTTCATGCTAATTATTCATTCTTTGTGATTCTGTGTGGCTCTTATTTGACCATCCAAAGCACCATCTATAGTCCAATACCATCAATACCTAAACAATTTGCTCTAAAAAAGGGTTTTGGAATTTTTAATTAAAATAAACACAGCTTTATTTAAAACAAACAAATGGTATGACATTTTTTTTCAAACTATTTAATTTAAAATTTTATTCTTGTGTTTCAAACTTAAATTATTATGAATTTAATCTTTGAATGTTTATTTTTATCTTTATTTTATTATTTATAAATAAAAAATTTATAAATGTGGAAATATTAATGCATTTATAAATGTATTATTTAAAAATTTAAAATACTACATATTGTTATAAATTTAAAAAACCTGTTTCTACCCATAACATTTTAAAATTATTTAAAAATATTTTTAGCCTATTACTTTAAAATAAATACAAAGTGATTTATTTATTATGAGCACTTTTGAAAGAAGTAAATTAATTACGCATTGAAATATTAAAAATACCTTACATTTTGTAACATCTAATCTTTCCAAAAATTTCTTACATTTTTAACAAAATATTATTTAGAAATTTAAAAATATTCCTATCCAAAAAAAAAAATAAATTCGTTACATGGAGTAAACCAATTTTTATGTTTTTCAATCAATTTATAAATTTTAAAATTGTTTCAATGGGGAAAATATTAATGTGTGTATATATACAAATATTATTTGTAAATTTCAATCAATATGTTACGTAAGTAAAATCAAAATGAAGTTTGCAATTGAAGTAAATGGAAAATACAGGATCATATATTACCCGTAGAACATCGCATCAGAAAAATGTAAAAATTAGTATTACTCACTAAAATAGTTTTTAATTAGGTTGAGACTAATATTGGATGGTTAATATAATAATCATATTATTAACACATATTAGACTGTTGTCTTAGAAACCGTCCTATATGTGTTCACAGAATTTAAATTGTTAAAAATAAAATAAATATTGGATGGTTAAGAGATATAACTGTCCAATATATCTTTTTTTATATTGAACTATTGTATTAAAAATAATCCAATAGATGATTTTAAAATCCCCAACCACAATAGAAATTCCATTTCTCCTTCGTCTTTGCTCTTTTCAGTGAAAACCCCACCTTCCAACTCTCATCATTTTCTAGTAACCTTGCCAGTGAAACCACTATATTTCCTCTCTTTAAAGTTGCCTTCATCATTGCCATTATCTTCAAGCTCGTCTTCTAGCTCACGGCATTTTTAAAGCATGAAGATATTTCTAACGATGTCTTTTGTCTTCAAGTTCTGCACATTCAAGCTTGTAAGTTTAATTCAAGCATTTTCATTGTTTTGTTTCTTATTTAACTATCTATGGTTGTAATTTTTTTTGCCAATATTGTATTTTTGGGGATTTTTTATGAATTCAGATAGCTAAACATTGCTTATCGCCTTCTCATTTTTGAATCCCACATTGGAAAGTGCTGATTCTCTCAATGTAGGTAATGTTCCTCTCCCTTCCATGAGTTTAAAATGCAGTTGGACTACTAATACTTGATTTTTTGGTTGCATTTTTATCTTTATGCAAATTTATAGCCCATTTTTATGTATTTTTGTTTGAGCAATGTGGAATGATTTTATTAGAATTATTATCGTTTGATTCTTTGATTGATAGTTGAGTAGTACATAAAGTTTATAGTGATTATAATTGTTTACTGGTATTTTAAGCTTACTCGAAGTTGTTACTAATGTGAATCATGCAATTTGATGGTTGAGTTTAATATTGATGATGTTGCCAAACTTATAGCTTGATTTTGAAATGATTAATGGTCTGTGAAGTATTTTTTTCTATTTGTTATTTTAGTTCTGATTGAAAATAGGGCAAATAGCCTAAGAAAGTCCCATTTTTAAGCTTAAAACTTAAAACACGTGAATTGGCTAGCTGAATGCCAAGCACAATTCTGCGAGATAAATCACATGTGGAACAACTCTATATCATGTGTGGAATTGTTGATTCTGAAACCCAGACCATTCAGGAAGATAGATCATACATGAAGCACTTTAAGACTCACATGTGAAATGGCTAGTTACAAAAACTAAGCCATTCTAAAAGACAAATCATGCGTGGAACCAATATGCATTCAATCAAGAATTGCATGACTGCAGGCATATAGAACAATGGATGAAAAAATCACATAAGTGTACAAGTTGAAACATGCTTGAAATGGCTTAAGACTTAATTAGACAAAATGTTTTTAATAGACTTAGTGACAAATCACACATGGATATTTTCTCATTCAAGCATGAAATGGAACTTCACAAAATGCAAGGGAACATAAGATGACAATTCAAGCATGTGTACTTAAGGTAGCTTATGTGAAATAGAGCATAGAAGCTTTGTCAAGGTGTCAAACAAACACAAGTGATAAATCCTATGTAGATCACTCCTGATTTAAGTGTGAAATATCAATTGGTATGCCTAACATGAAAAATTGTAACCTCCTCTTATAACCATTGAATATAGGAGAAGATTACGGTGTTTACTATATCACTCAGAAACTATCAGTAAATAAATATTTTATTTGAAAAGCTTCAGCAAGACTTATTTCACAAAATTATCAAATAATACAATGCATCATACACAGTGGAACTAACCTATATGCATTCACCTCTACTCATTGCATGCCTTAAAACCATAAAAAATAGGTTGGAAATAGGTCTATGTGCCACAACATGTAGTACGTGTGCTACGGCATATGTCACCAAGCGTTGTGGTGTGCCTGTCTGATTTTCCACTGTCATTTGATAGCAAAAATGATGAACTTTCAGCATGCGTCATTTTCACATATGACATCCGGTCGGAGTGATTCAAGCGCCCATATATAGCTTAACTTATAAGCTAACTAATGAGATAAGTTTGGACACGATCTAACAGTCTGATCAAAATTTAGATACTCGGGTATAAAAAGTCACTTTTCTAAAAAATTTACACACCCAAGCGCCTAAATCGATCCTTTTCTCTTATTAGACCACACTAGGCCTTGAATCAAGTCCACAAGGACTAAATACACCTAATTAATCACAATTTAATACAAGCATACTCATATATTGAAATTTGACCCTTCTATGGCCAATTTCCATAATTTCACAATTGTATACACTTTGCCATTTCTTGGCATAACTTGGCCCACTTGGCCATTTCTCAACACATTCATACACATAACACACATAACACATTCATAATATAATCTTAGCTTCAAATCACTTATTTTTCATCATAATTTGTCACTTAGGCTTAAATACTCAAATCATAGCCCCTTATTTCAATTCAACACATATACACATAATCGGGCTAGATTTCACAAGAATTCTATTCAAATCATGCATGCAACCCTATGGAAACTCTCACACACCACACCACACACACACACACAAAATCTTGGTTTAGTTCATTACACAAACTTAGAGTACAAAGCTTCACAAATCAAGCTAGTCCAGACTCTCTTCCCTGCCCTGATCACTTCCCGGTCTTGTAAACATGTAACCTTAGGGTCAGATAAAAATCTCAATAATAGAATAACTCATTTTTATTAACTATCTCATGTAACAATATGGAAGTGAGCATAATATATCATTCAAATCTCATTAAAATAACATTTATATCATATGTCTCATTCTCTCAGCATTATTTTTCACCTTTAAGCATAACATCTCACCATACTCTCTAGGATCTTTTGCCCCACCTAGGCTCACCACTACCTCACGGGTCTACTGATGCTATAGCCTCACACAATATTATATTACTTATTATCACATATCATCATATAACATCTTAGCATTATTTAGCATATTACAGCATGATCACTATTGACCAAGCCTTAAAATCACCCGACACGAAACCATAAGCTCACCTTAGACTAATGTACACTCTTGTTGGCCTTGAGCTTGCATACAATGGTAGAATCACCCAGGCAAAGATGTTCTAACGCATAATATGGACTATGATTTTTCCCAATACACACAATAGGGCATCGTTGACTCTAAAGACCATATCATAAAGACACTAAGAAGTTTTAGCTCCAACACTGTACCTCAATAGGCACTAAAAAGATCTTCTCCAATACTGCACCTTAGAAGGCACTAAGGAGAATTGTTTCCAACACTAAACCCTGACGAGTACTAAGGAAATCATGCTATATAGTCTTTATCATCTTCTATACTCGAGTGAACTCCCACCCTGTGATCATGCTTTTCGAACCATTTAAGATTCCCATTTACCATTTTACTTATTTTCTCATACATAGCATATATAATTTACATATTATTTGAAAACAGCCATTTCAATGTTCTTATTCAATCAAATTCTATTTCATGCAACATTCACACAATTCTATAAAATATGATTAGATCAAAATACTTTTATGCACTATATAGTATACTAATACATAGTTACAATAAATAGTCAAACAAAGAAAGTCATTCAGTTCCCTCAACCCTTCTATCACTAGAAAGATTAACCCATGGATTTCAATAATCTCAATCACTTATCTCAAGCTTCTTTTCTACTCACACGTCCAATATACCAATCTAGAAGCATTTGACACATTTTAGTCATTTAGTTCCACTTTGACCAAAAAACTCATTTCTACAACTTTGGGATATATTCAATCATAAACTCTTTTCTATTTATCCATTTTAAGTCCTTACTACCCAATTACTACTTTACATCATCTCGACCGATTTTATTTTGCTCAAACATGATTTTTGCCTTAAATACTCTCTCTCTAAAGCTAAAATTGAGCCTACAGGTTTAAAGCTCTAACATTCAACTTTAAATCATTTGCGAAGCTCTAATTTAACTTTTGAGAACCTTTTTATTACTATTGGGCAAGAATTCAAACCTCTCAATTCTATTGATTCAATTTCCCTATAACTCATTTTTAGAGAAATTTGTGTAGAATGGAAGGTAAGAGTTAACGTAGCTTACTAACAAGTTATCGATCTGAATTACCTTCTAAAAGCTTGAAATACCTTGACTTAGCTTCTCATCCTTTCTCCTCTCTCTATCTCACATGTTTCTTGTAACATCTGAATTTCTTAATCCTAAGTTAGAGGTTAATCGAGGGTGAAGTAGAAGTTTGTGTGGGATTAGAGATTTGAATGATTAATTAGTATTTTGACTTGTTTGTGTGTTGTATGAACAGATATAGGTGAGAGAAGTACGTTTCAGGTCGAAACAAGTACGTGTGGTGAGAATAAATCTCATTATTGCCACGCGCCGTGGCTTATGCTGTATGCGTCATGGCACATAGACCAGAAAATCACTTCTTAAGTCATGAAATTGGGTTTCAAAAGTAAGAATATAAGAAATACACAAGAGAGGAGAGGTGAAGGGCTGAGAAGATAAGTCAAGCCATTTTGGGTGGTGGAAGGTGATTAGGATCGATAACTTATCAGGTAAGCTGGGTATAACTCTTATCTTTCATTCTACACAAATTTCTCTGAAAATAGTTATAGGAAATTGAATAGTGGACTTTGAGCTTGAGTTTAATTCCTACCCAATAGTAATGAAAGGTTCTTTAAAAGTTAAATTAGAGCTTTGTGACTGGTTTAAAGCTGAAGATTAGAGCTTTGAACTTATAAGCTCAATTTAGTCCTTAGAGAGAGGAAAGTTAAGGCAAAATCTAATTTGAGTAAAATAAAACCAGTTGAGGTAATGTAAAGTAGTAATTGGATAGTCATGGATCTAAAATGGATAAATGAAAAAAGAGTTTATAGATGAATATATACCCTAAGTATAAAAGTGAGTTTTTGGTCAAATGGACCAAATGACTAAAATGTGCCAAAATGTGTTCAGATTGGCATATTGGACACGTGAGTAAAAGAAGAAAGCTGAGATAAGCTTGCGTGATAATTGAATTCATAGGCAACCTTTCTAGTGACAAAAGGATTAAGGTAACTAAATAACTTCTTTTGTTTGACTGTTTATTGTAACTGTATGTTAGTATGCATGTAGTCATGAAACGGTTTTAAACTGATCATGTTTTTATAGCATTGAGTGATTGTTGTGTGAAATGGCTTTAGTTGAAATAACGCATTGACATGTGTATTTGTAATGTAGCGTATTTATGTATATGTTATGTGTAAGAAGTGTGAAATGGTAAATAGGAACCTCAAATGGTTGGAGAAAGCATGATCATAAGGATGGGAGTTCACCCACGTATAGGAGATGATAACAATACCATATGGCAAGGTTCCTTAATACTCGATATGTGTGGTGTTGGAAATAATTCTCCTTAGTGCCTATTGAGGTACGGTGTTGGAGATGAGAGTCCTTAGTAATCATGTGATAGTATGTTAGAGTCAATGATGCCCCATTGAGTGTATTAGGAGAAACTATAGTCTGTCTTATGCATTACAACATCTTTAGTGAGCTCAAGGCTAATAAGAGTATAACATTAGTCTAAGGTGAGCCTATGGTTTGGTGTCGGGGTGATTTGGAGGTTCGGTTGGTAGAGATCATGCAAAACATGTTATGTGATATGATGAGATTATTACTCAAGATAACATAGAATCCTATGTGATTGATGAAAAGTTGAGAAATGAATGAGATATGTGATATTAAATACTATTTTATAGGTTTTAATGATATACTATGCTTACTTCCATATTGTTGCATGTGATAGTTAATAGAAATGAGTTATTTTATTACTAAGATTTTTATCTCACCCTCGAGGTTACATGTTTACAGGACCGAGAACTAACTAGGGTAAGGAAGAGAGTCTGGTCCGACTTGAGTTATGAAGCTGTGCACTCTGAGTTTGTGTAACGAACTGACATTAAGACTATGTATATGTGCATATATGAGTTGCTATGGGGTGCATACATGAATTGAATTGAGATTTATGAAATCTAGCTCGATTATATGTATGTGTGTTGATTGAGACAAAAGGGGCTATGATTTGAGTATATTGTGTTACAATGAATATGTGTTGGTGAATTCTTAGCCAGGGACAAATTATGATGAAATGAGTAATTTGGGAGCTAAGATTATATTGTGAATATGACTATGTGTGAATGTGATGAGAAATAGCTAAGTGACTAAGTTATGTCAAGAAATGGCAAAAGTGTGTAAAGTTAGTGAATGGCAAAAATTTGCCGTAAAAGGGGTCAAATTTTGATGTATGAGTATGATTGAGATATATTATTGTTAATAAGGTATATTAGATCCTTTTAGATTTGATTCAAGGCTTAGTGTCTAATGAGAGCAAGGATTAATTGAGTAATGGGGTGCACAAAATTGTCAGAAAAAGTGACTTTTTGCACTCAGGTGTTAAATTTTGATCGAAACCATTAGATTGTATCCAAATCTACCTCATTAGTTAGTATACGAGCTAAGCTTTATGTGAGAAATTGAATCATATGTCGTATGTGAAACTGAATATGCTGAAAGTGTCGTCATTTTTGTTATCAAACTGATAGCAAAAATTCAAACAGGCGTGCCACGGCGTTATGGTGACACATTTTGTGGTACGGCATAATAGAAAGGGTGATCATGTGGCTTGTGCCAATGTTATAGCACACGAATTGCACACCGTGGCATACAAACCAATTCTCAATTTTATTTTATGATGAAATGCATGCCTTTGGGATGAGAATGTTAGTAGGTTATGTCCACTACGTATTAGAGGAGTGTATGATTTATTTCCACTATATATTTCTTTGATTATATTATGAATTGAATGATTTTGCAAAAAAAGTCTTCGGCCGAAGCTTTTGAAATGAAAATTTGATTATTGTAAATGATGTGAGGTAGTGGTATCACTATAATCTTCTCATATATTGAGTGGATATAGGGAAGGTTACATTTCTCAATTTCACCTCTTAAAAAGTTTTGAAATTTCATGACTTCTGAAGGCAATTTCTAGTCCATGCGCCACAGAACATGTAGCATAAGCCACGGTATGTGGCACATGAGATTTATTCTCACCACATGCACTTTCTTCAACCCGAAACGCACTCATCTTGCCCGTATCTATTCATACAACATGCCAACAAGTCAAATCATCAAGTAATCATTCGAATCTTTAATCCATACTAATTCCCATTCTTCCTCGATTAACTACTAAACTTGAGATTAGGAAATTCATGATGTTACACAAATCACATATGTGACCACATTGAATCATGCATGAATCATCAAACAGTGAAAAGCTCAACTTCTATGATCCAATATAAGCTAAGATGACATAACTCACAAGTTTGAATATACTAAGATGAATCCTAAGATGCACAAACTAGACTGAGCTAAGAATTATGCATTCATTTCAAGGATAACAATGTGTGATTAAGCTCTCAAATTTTCACATTGAATCTATGAGAATTAAATAACTTACCCTATAAATCTTCATCTTCTCTTGATTCTTCATACACTTAAGGTTTTGTCTTCATCCATGATTCTTTATATATCTGCACATATAAGAAACACTTTTTCTCTTAGTTTTGTTGTTGTAACATCATGAATTTCAATCCCAAGAACAAGTTATTAATGAGGGTAGATTAGTAATTAGTAGGTTGATTGTGGTTTAGATGTTGAGTGGTATTTTGTGTTGGTTAGATATTGTAATGACAGGATTGAAGGGTAGAATGATGATTTGAGGCTCAACGCACAAGCACAAGGAGAGTTTTCTCACTGTGCAAACACGCTGTGGTGGAAGCTACATGTGCTGTGATGTACTGTCCAAGGATTACTTAAAGCTGAGTGATCAGCTCATGAAATCAAAATGGAAATTGTTGGAGACGCATCTGGAGGAGAAGAGAAGGCCATCTTTGTTAGGGCAAGCCATAATTAGAGTCGGGAGTCTACTTGATTAATAACTTACTGGGTAAGTATTGCATAATACCAAGCTTCAATTCTACCTATTTTTCATTGAATTTCATTGGTTGAGAAATTGAATCATGAACTTTAAGGTGTTGTAATCTAAAAGAAAGGGTTAAAAACAAGATATCAAGCATAGAACTAAGATTTTGTGACCAGTATGGAGTTGAATGATTGAGCTTTGAGCATTTCGTCTCAAAATAGCTAAAAGTTAGGTTAAATGTAAAATTTTGATTGAATAATGAGTTGGGAGATTGTTATAGTTGTTTGGTAACCTATAGGGCTAATGACTTTAAATAATGGATAAGTGAATTAAAAAGGGTTCAATTGAGCTATTTTGCATGTTAAAGGATTCAGTTTAGCCAAATTAATGCCTATGTAAAGTGTTGAAAATGATTGTAGGGTACTGTGTTATGTAGATTGAGCACCTGTAAAGTTGTTCGTGAGAATCTACACCCCTGAGAGCTTAGTATGGTTGGTAACCCTTAGTAGCAAGGGTTAAAGGTAGTTGGAGTAACCTTTTTACTTATTGTTTGTGAAATTATTGCAAGTACTTTGATATAACTACGTTGCATTATGTTGTGAATTGATAGGTGGCAGCATTATGAAAGTATATGCATGCAAGTATATAAGTATTAATTGAAATAAATTTAAAATGGCACGTTCATTGACATGCATCGCATCTGCGAGATATACCCTGGATTATGGTAGGGGGATGTGGCCCTACTGTGAGGAAGTCAGGGAGTCTTAATGATCCAGAATGTAGAGCTTGATCCACCAAGAAGTGTAATATCCTGAAATTTTTAAGACTTGGTTTATTTTAAAATAAAATATCTAAAATTAAAAATAAATTAAGAATAATTTAATAGACCGGTCCAAATTTGAATTTTACTCAACGAAAGCTTAGTTTTATTTATTTTAACTATGAAAAAATTACTAACATTTAACTCGGGCTTTTGTGCTATAATAAAAACATGTTAGGCCCTTCTTGTATTTTTTCCAAAACGTTTTAAGATTAGTTTTAAAAGGGAAATCTGTAGAATCAAAAAATGAAACAAGAAAGCAAAGGAAAGAAACACGAGACGGACTAGGGAAGAGAAAGGAGGGCGAGAGGGAGTGAGGTTCAAATTCAATTCAGAAAGCTTTGCAACTGTTGCAAGCTCAGTTATGTGATAGGTGAACTCTCTACTTCAACCTTTCCTTCCCTCTTGATTTTCTTAAAGAGGAAATTTCTGAATTTGATTCCAAAGGCTTTATTCTGTAAGCTTTGGTTTCTTTAGGTCCTTGGGAAATTGTTTTGAGTTTTTATATGGCGCTTTATATTTGAGTAGGTATTGGATGGAAAAGGAGTTTTAAGGAAAAAATCAATCCCAAGGATTGGGTTTTTCCCAAGATTGGGTTTTGTTCTGTAATAGTTTAAGCCAGTTGATTAGTATAATTGTGTATTTGAATGTAATTAATATTTAAATTAAGCTTTGGTTTTCATTATAAGGCCTAACTAGGAAAGTAGTAACATTATGTGAAGGTTTTTGGTTAAAAACATTATATGGTTTGGAAATTGCTTAGCGGTGGCTAATAAATGATTTTGGTGGTTAAATGGTCTTATGGAATAGTTTGTTTATACATGGATTATTAGGATGGATAATGACTCATTAACCCAAGTTTTGTAGTATAAGTTATAGTTTTATGCTATTGCCATGAAAGGTTGATATGGATCACTTATATGTTGTAGGGAATTGTTGGTGGAATTTATTGAGAAGTTAAGTGTTACTAACCGTAAGTGCACAGGTCGTAGCAAGTAATATAATGAAAATAAAGTATCAAAACAATGATCAAATAAAAGATTAAGTAATTCAATCAAGTTGAGCCATACAAAGTTTGGAGAAAATGATTTTGTAAACTAAACTAATACTAGAAAAAAGAAAAATAAGTGATCACAAATTCAATACAATTGGGGCCTAGTATTATTATCCCCCTTGCATTTCATAATACCAAAATTACCTTCTCTCATAAATGCTTTTAATGAAAATAATGTTATCTAGGGTTCTAAAAAATACTCGAACAAGCTCTCTAAGTCATGAACCTTGTTTAGCTAAATTAATTGCCCAATCTTTTGTTACAATTAATGAAACTCAATTTAACTACCAAGCCTAATGTGGCTATGCAAGACTAGCAAGTATATCTCTATCTTACTAGCAAACACCATCCATTCAACATGCAAATATCAAGTTTTGCATTATTATACCCAAGTTCTACACTCAACCTGGCCTTCTCAAGCATCAATCAAGTCAACCCAATCTAAATGCTGGCTAATCACTTAGAAGCATTAAGGAAAGAGTAAAATAAAAAAACATATATATCATTAATCACCAAAAGAGAGAAGGAACATAATGTTAATCCATAAAAAGGGTTAAAAATAATTCTAGAGCAAAGAGTTTAGCTACTCATAAACATCAAAAAAGCTATAAATACACAAGATATTCATAGCCATTACAAGATTACAAGAAGAGAAATGGAGAAGAAAAACAAACGAACCGAAGAAAATAGAGCTTCAAATCTCTTCAAAGCTTCAAACTTTTGAAACCCAACTCATCTAAAGCTGAAACCCTAGCACAATAAAGCTCCTAAAGTGTCTTCAAGTGTAAAGAATGAGTTTTGGATCAAGCTCTTTGAATATAAGTGTCCTACATTAACCAATTTCAGACTTAATAAAATAGAACATTTCTTGACAGTGGCGAAAGTCGAGAAATAAAGTCACGACTTAGTATGACTTTGACAGTTTTACACTGTTTTGTAGTTAACAAAAATCATTCACTTTGTACTTGATTTCTTCATCCAAAAGCTTCTAAAAAACCACAAAAACTCTATAAATGCTTCTAATTAAGACTTTAAACTAAAACACACAAAATTAGGCCAAAAATATCAATTCAAAGCCAAGAATACAAACCTAAAACAAAATGCACATTTTCCTAATTTGAGCAATAAAAAATATACAATTAAATCAAATTAGATTAGAATTTAAGAAAAATGTGATGAAATAACATGAAATTCTAAAAGTTAAACACCCCCAAACATAGACTTTTACTTGTCCTAGTAAAACAAGCAATAAAATAGCTGGATTGATTAATTATCCATCTATTATGTATGCTGAAAACATCCTCACTAATGCTCCAAATGTATATCAAAGAGGACAGTAGGTTGAATATAAAGGAATGCTCGATTTACAAATTAAGCTCTGCCTTCCAACAATTTAAAAACTGTGTGTGTGTGTGAGAGCAGAAAATGATTTCTTACAACTATCAAGTCAAGATTGTAACACTCAACATGCATGAAACAAGTTCAAGATCAAAGACTTCATATGCCTCAATTTTCCTCTCTCCATTAAAAAATCATTTCACTTAATCCAAAATCCATAGGACTGTAAGCTTGTAGCATGGCCAAAGGTTTGGGCTAATTAAAGAAAAGGATAAAGACATTCAATGAAATTCAAAGAACTTGAGATAAATAACAATGAACAACCCAACCATTCCATCCTTGCTAGCCAAATACCTTCCCCTAAACTTATCACAAATACCATTCCTTGTACTCCAAATTATTGATATTGAAACTCTTTTTTTTATTGCAATTTTTTATGTATATCTCTTTTTTTATACATTTTTTGAAGCACATTAGTAGTGTCTATTCCAAACTTCATTTCCATTTTCACATCCAATTTACAATAACAGCACTCCTTTAACAACTAAACCAATCTTCACCACTAACACATTTTTTTATCACTTATCTCTAGAGTGAGGTAGTTCATAATTTTTAAAGTTGTAGAGGTAGGGTCTAATGTGGGGTTGAAAAAGCAAATACACATGGTCTTCAATTCAAGGCTCAAAAGGAGATCAAATGGAAATACTGCATAGGTATGCTTGAAAGGCTTAAACGCATTTGAAAGTGCCTAAATCATTTTTTATATATGTGAAGTGATTAAACTACCTTAAGAGATTTCAAGATGGTTCTTAGAGTCTCTTTACTGAGAAAGAAAATGCCACATCAACTTGCCACAAAAATCCCTAACAGAGGACATTCAAACCATTGTCTAACTCAAAATTTCAAAAGAAAATTTCACAAATTGTTGGAAAACAAGCCTTAACACTGCAAATCAAGCATGCCAACATATTGATCACAACTTTCTATAAAACATACAGTCTAAACAAACATTCTATCATTGGATCACACATTCAGTTCGATGAATAATTTCTCAATCTAGCTCAAATTTTAGAGAAAAGGAACAGTAAATATCTAAGCTTTAAAATTAAATTTTATGTCAGTTCAGCCAAGATATTCACCTCACCCCCAAACTTAAATTGAACAATGTCCTCACTATCAAAAAGGGTAAAATGATGGTCCTCTCTTATGCAAGTTAACAACTAAAAAGAAGTTGCAAGAGAGGCACCAAATTAGAACTTGTAATGAAAGAGTATAGAACAACCATAACCATAGGCATACCAAAATGAATCTAAACTTTAAGTAAACACTAAAAATGGACACAAAAAGTAAGAAGATTAAAATGAAAACAAGTGAAGAAGTAGTGTGATCCGTAACTTTTGAATCATTACCAATATTAGTATTGGTCTTTTTAGAAACATAGACCTTTTTCTTCTGCCTAAAGCCTATATGAAAGCAAACAACACACCACACAACCTAAGCAGCAATAACCCATGGAAACATGATAGGAGGAAAAGACTAAGCCTAAATGAAAAGAAGGAAAAGAACATGGATCCAAATCAGAACATGTCATTACTATCCAAACTCCCTTCATGCCATGCATGCAACCACACATGGAAGATTCAAGCATAATGGAGGCTATAAAACATGGTAGACTAAGAAAAATTCATAAAACTTATGCGTCAAATTCATACAATGACTGGGCCAAATTACAATTTCACCACAACTTAGTCATCAACACTTTGGGCTCCACTAAAATACATGTCCTTCTATATCAGCAATCAATACTAGAATTTTTCACATTAGAAAAAGTTAGCAGAAAGGGAAACAAAGTTCATGAAGCCTGAAATGCAATAGAAATCAAATCCTTATCACCAAACCTATTTCTATACCTTGCAACCAAATTAAGCAAAATTCAAGCCTAAAGAAGGCTGTAGATTTATAAAAAACTAATGGAAATCCTTGAATTGAAAATCGAAAAACATAACAAGTGCATCACTTTTGCTAATTAAATCACAAAAACTAACGAAACTCATGCCCCAAAAAGGTTTGAAATCCTAAAGAAGATTTAACAATGGGCCAATGACACTTTGTAAAAAAAAATCCAGCCAAAATAAATTGCAAACCTATTCAAATTAGACAATGTTAGCAATGATAAATGAAAACAACAATTCTAGTTATCAAGGACATCTCAATAGCTAGCCAAACTATATATATATATATATAGGAATTCAAATGAAAATCATGAGCTACTATCAATAGAAAAAACCACACAAATGTAGTAGGGAGCTTACATAGTAATAGGGAATCACGAAAATACTAAGCACAAGGAACAAAAAGCTAAAACAACAACTCTCGGTCTATAATTCCTAAAAGATAAATTACTAAATAACCATAAAGCTAAAGCTCTAAGGAAATGGCCATGGTGGAAAATGATTGAGTTAACATAAGGCAAAGTAGAGTAAACAAATAAGTGGCAGATAGTGATAGTGGAAGGCTAGAATGAGGAAGAATCAATTGAGGTGTCATGTTCTTCTTCTCCCTAAGCTTTAATCTTGGTGGGGTGGTTGGAACAGTGATAGCAGTAAGGTTGGTGAAGTCAAGGTAGGGGCTTTGTCTAACAGTGTGAACAAGGAAGAGGACACGGTAAAGTAAGCAAAGACAGGGGTAATAGAGAAATGATAAGCTCATTTGTGAGCTTACTTCGATAGAGATACGTTGTAGAGCTGAGAAGAAGGATGACGGAACCAAGAGAAAATGAAATCAGAGCCATAATTGACGCATGAGCGGTTGAGTAGGGCCAAAGAACTAAAACTATGACAGCGGCGTACACTAATGGGGACAACGTGAGGAGATGGAGTGGTGGTTGCCGAACTGGGAGACGCTATGGCTGTTGGGGGTAGTTGGAGATGAGGAGATAAGAGGCAAAGTGGAAATTGAAATAGTGAAAGAGAGGCAGAGTAAAGAACAATGAAGCAAGCTAAGGTTAAAAAAGGTTTGAAATTTGATCGAGATTAGGGAAAATGATGTTTGGAAATTTTTTTCAAGGATAATGCTACAAAACACAGTAGCATTCAAGGAAGGGGAAAGAAAAAATGTTTATTAAAAAACATACATCTACATATATATTGGAAAATAACCCTAAATTTTTTTCATAGGCCCAAAGTCGTGACTTTCAAATTAGGCTTAAATCCAAAGTCATGACTTTTATCTTCTCTGGACCCTAAAAGTCATGAGCCAAAGTCATGACTTTTGTCAAAACTTTTTTGATAGCAAAATTCTGTAGCAATCTATTTTCAAAAATATAATTTTTTCATCCCTTAAACCCCTTTCCCAAGCACTATATTCACTCTAAATTAATCTCCAACCATTATGCATCAATCAAAATAATTTTCTTTAATTAAAATGTAATCAACCCCTAAAAAGAACCATTTTTCATGGGAATCAAACTACAAAAATTTGCATTCACTTCAATAAGCTCAAACTAATTGCCAAGACAGTTTATAATCATAAAAAGCAACTTAATTAGCTTGATTTCCCTGAAATTTTCCTCTTCTTGGATTGTTTTGATCTTTGCCACATTTCTTGCTTCTCCAAAAGCTCACATTTCCTTATATCTTCATGTTAACCTACAAAAGACCAATATCACATATAACTTCACCAAAACCTACTAAACTACAAAGGAAGAATCAAAAGAGAAGGTTTAGAGCTTGGTTTATAGTCATTCAGCCTGACTCTTCTTTTCTTCAAAGAGGTATCAGATAAGGGCAAGGTGACTACTACTGGTTTACCTTAATACCTCGGTAATGCTTCAACCATGGCCTATTGACTTTGAATCTTTCCCCCATCAGTGCTCTCCAGCTCAACAGCCACTATGAGGGAATACTTGGACCACATTGAACGGTCCCGATTATCTAGACTTGAGTTTGACAAGAAATAATCTCAATCTAGAATTGTATAAGAGTACTTTTGTAAGCCTAGCTCAAATAGTTTTGCATAGAATTTTCTTGTCCTGCCATCTCTTTGCTTCCTCCTTGTATTACCTAGCATTCTTATAGGCTTGAACCGAAATTCATCAAATTCATTCAGTTGGAGAAGTCTCTGTTCACCCACAGCCTTAGAATCAAATACTATAAAAAATGACTTTTACAATGGTTAAAAATGACTTTTTATTAGCAGTTAAAGTAGCGATATTATTCCAAGGATGTAGAAATGTGTCCACCTTTTATATCGGTATCCAACTGATGTAAAAACTAACTTTTCTACATCGATTATATAGATGATGTTGAAACTATATTTAAAAAAAATTGTTGGCCACATTCTACACACTGGTTAGAAGCAAACTGATGTAGAAAAAATAAAGTTTTTACACCAGTTATTACATTAACCGATGTAAAAAGTTGATATTCCACTTCGGTTATGGTTATAACTGATTTAAAAACTATTTAATTTTTTATTAGTATATTTATTTTTTTAATTTTTACCCATTCCTGTGCACAGAAATTGCCAAATCTGAATCAAACAGCACAATTCATTTACATTTCTAATACCACAATTGTCTATCAACTATCCAAAACTATTTACATATTGAAAACTACAATTTAAAATTGTAAAAAGCTATCAAAATTGTTAACAAAAGTTTCTAAAACTTGTCTAAAACTAAAAAATTTGTTAAAATTTATGAAACATTCTATAAACCTCATAAATTCTCCCTAAAATAAGTTGCCCAATGTTGTGAAGTCTTTAATTTTAGCTTCAAGCAATTCATCTGAATTGTCAAACATCTAAAATATGATTCACAAAAGAGGCTATTAATCAATCTAAATTTACCCCTTTTGTAAATTCAGTCCATACCAAATGTGATGATGTTGAGCATGTGTCTCATCACATATAGACCACACAAGTTTTGTCCTCACTGATTGTCTATGACGTTGTATAAAAACAAATCATAAGAAATTAGTAAGAAATATTAAGAATTGAACAAATTATAAGACATCACCTTTGGCTTGATCCACGTGGGATCCTTAAGCTCATGTCCATGCTTTTGCAAGACACATGTTGATATGTTTTTTCATTTCCCTATGATCAAGATCACAAGTTAGTAAATAACATATTAAAAAAAATTGAATAGTTTTGTAAAAGTATACTTACAAGTCTATCATCTTCTTCATTTCCTTTCTAAGTTTGTAATGGAGAGAGAATAAAAAACGACAATGTTACTCTTCATTTAAAGAACAAAAAACTGCCAATGTTCCCTGCAAAATAAGAAATGAGTTAAAGTAAATTCATATTGAAAAAAACTATTAATTACTAATTGAACCTTACAAGTGCACATATTAGGACATAAAAACATCCTTTTTGACTTCAGATATTCTCTATTAAAGGTACTCAGCCCTTACTTTAGGGTATTACCTTTCTCTATCATGTGATGTGAGCAAAAGAATCCAAACTTATCACCTTTGTCTGATATAATACACAAATAATAGAGGCACCTACAACAATAAAATTATATTAGTTTATTAAACTTGATGATTAAGTTAATTATATTAAAGACAAGCATACTTACATCATAAATAGTTTAATATGTGGTGTGGTAAGTTGACTATTTAATAGAAGTCAAACCAAATCTTCCCATTCAATTGTCACTATCATGTCTTTCTTACCCACAACCTCAGAATCCATTCTAAATTTTTAAATTTGAATGATGAATTATATACTGTTAAGATCATTCGTTAGTGTAGAGTCAATGAAGGTTCTGGAAGTTTTGGAAGATTCAGTGAGGAAAGCTTCTACATAATAAAAAGAAAAGAAATAGTTAATAAAAAATTCATGAAATTTCATACTATAATTTGAACCATATTCACTAGTCTCTTGGGCCATAGGATAAAATTGCCAACAGCTTCAACCATAGTCTTCACCTTATCAGTAAGGAATGAAACCAATGTGTCTAGCACTTTTGCATCTTTAACCACCACTTTTACTTGATCATCTTGAATTTGCTTATAGTGGATGGTTGAGCCTAATTTATAGATGCTGCCAGGAGCAACCAAGCATCTATCAGGATCTTCCAGAAATATCTTGCACGGTTCACTAATGTTGTCACTAAAGGACCCTTTGACACTTACTCAAAACATTACCCCCTTTTACATTATGAAATCCAGGGGACATATGAACTAGTTCAACAGTTGTCTCTTGTCATGAGCTCATCATCCTTATCATCTCTTCCTTCATGTTTTTTATTTATTGAAGTCAAGCTACAAATGAAGCTTCAAACTCATCCTTAGTCTGCTACTTCACAGTGGATATCACAGTATTAAGCTCTTCTCTAGTCACTACAACCATGTGAATTAAGACGTGCAGGTGCTCTAAAATAGTCTTTTATGCCCACACCATGTCCAATGCCCTTAGATGACTTGAATGCTCTAGTTTGCCTGTAACAACTACCAAGATATCATTTCTTCCCTTTGGGATGAAGCTTCCTTAGGCTTGTTGCTCCTTAAAAGCATCCTATAACATAAAAATAACAATCATAATTAATAATATACAATTTAAAAGAATAAGAATAATTATTTTACTTATAATCCTCTCAGCAATCTCACATGCTGTGTCGCTTGTATAGCCTCCTTTCTTGTATTGATGTCCATATCTCTATTTCTTTTCTTAGGAGACAAGGGATGGTGGAGAAAGGAGTATAGAAGGATTAGACTTAACTTCTTTTTCTCTCTTCTTCTATTTCTCTACCATCAATATATCATCAGCTCTAGCATAACCCCTACATAGGAGGTGGGAGTATTAATTCTGCTGAGCAATTTCTTACCTTTTGCTCATTTTTCCTGTTAATAAATTAAATTTTAGATTTTATAATTGAAATAAATATAAATAAAAACTAAAAAAATTAAAAATCAACAAACCAAAGCCTTTATAGAAGTCTAAATTATGACAAATTCTACCTAAGTGTCTTCATCAAGGAATTGGTGTGTATCAAGAGGATTGAGATGAGCCTGACCCTCTGGCACCTCGACATAAATATATCTCCTAGCACTTAAAATTTCTCCAATGTGTTCCAAATCTTGATTAGAAAGAACATCGTTGTGAGCTGCAATTAAGACATAAGATAAGAATAAGTAATTTAACAATAATATATAACCACTTAATTTTTTTTATTTTTAATGATTTACTTGAATACTTTCCCAAATCTATTCCTTCACACATTGTGGTACATCAAGCTAGTCCTTATACACAATAGAAGGTGCGGTACACGATAGGTGGCTAAGAAAACTAATAAACTTGGCTTTATATGCCCCTATCAGATTCTATCTTCGATCAAATTAGATTGGTAACCTGTGCCTGACACTCTTACTCAATATTAGATCTCTCAATCGTATGCCACATCTACCCCTCCTCATAGATTGGCCTTAACTCAGCTCCTTTCTAGGGGTGCCCTGACTCGAATCCTCACTAAGAGCAACATCACCAATTGGCTGGCTTTGAGGGTCGTCACTATGTCCACTCTAATTCTTCATGTTCCTGTTGATTCATATAAATGAAATTAATTAAAAAAATAATCAAAGATAAAATAATTAAGAAAAACAATACCACAATATAAATTTAATTAAATTTATAATACATTCTTTAATTTAAAAACTAAATTCATATAGGGTATTCTTCCATATCCCTTTATGGTGATCACTTGTAGCATATTCATCATTTACTTCATCTATTACATTCAAAATTGGTAGCCCTGATGAGAAGGTAGGGGTTTTAGAAATATCAAAGTTTGATTCACGATTGTCATCACTATCAATCATCCTTTTTCCTTCGAGTGATATTGGCCATTTTCTTTTTGTTGGATCTGCGACATAGAAAACTTGTTTAGCATGGTCTGCCATAATAAATGGCTCATCCCCATAAGTTAGTTTTTTAAGATCAACCATTGTAAATCCTAATTTATCATCACGAACACTATTGATATCAATCCACTTGTATTTGAAAACAGGAACTCTAAATTTTGTATAATCAACCTCCTAAATCTCTTCAATAACCCCCAAAATAAGCCCTAGATGCTAGTTTAGGTTTCATAGCTTATCTTTTGAGCTAGAGAAGTGAACGGATTCCGCCACTATCATAAACCCACTACTTTGCACCATGCTCTTCTCATCCAAAGACATTGTATAGAATGAATACCCATTAATATCATAGGCACTCCAACATATAGCATTGAAATTAAGACCTCTTGCCAACTATTTAATTGTATTAGAAATGCTACTTTCATTCAAAATTTCTTGCTTGAACCAATCTACTAAAGACCTATTGTGCTTATTCAACAGCCTTTGTTCAGTCATTCTCATTCGATAATTTTATGCCTTTAGAAGTTATTTATAAGAAGATCTATAATCTTTAACTTTATCAATATTATTCAAGATATATAAATACACTTCTCGTAATTCATCATGAGTCATGCTCTTTACTGATACTCCATGTGTGCCTTGACCTAATTGTCTCTTCTTATGGCAAGATTTAGGAAGTCCAATTAATCTTGTACTTGACAAGTAATCAAAATAAAACTCCATAGCTTCTTCAATAATATATTTTTCAAGTATTGATGCTTCAGGTCGATATGGATTCTTGACATCTCTCAATTGGGTACATCTATCTCAAATAAACAGGGCCACATAATTTTACCTCCCTTACTAGATGCACTATTAAGTGAACCATGATATCAAAAAATGTAGGAAGAAAGTGCATCTCAAGTTGTCACAAGATAATACAAGCTTCTTGTTCCAACTCTTCCAGTTTATGGGGATCAATAACTTTACTGCATATAGCATTGAAAAAGAAACAAAGTCTAGTTATTGTAAGTCTTAAATCTTCTTTCAATATTTCTCGAATAGCCAAAGGAAATAGCTGTTGTATTAAGACATGGAAATTATGAGACTTTAAACCTACTAGTTTCAACTCTCTCACAGACACAAGCTTTGTAATATTTGAAGAATACCCTGAAGGCACTTTGATTCCATGTAAACACTCATAAAAATTTGTTTTCTCAAACTTGCACAATGTATGAGAGGCTGGGGGATAATAGGTCCACTTACCTTCTGGTTTCAGGTGTAAGTCTTCTCGCATTCCCATTTCTTTCAAATCCAATCTTGCATTCACACCATCCTTGGTCTTACTTGGTATGTTCAGAAGCATTTTAATAATACTATCTTACACATTTTTCTCTACGTGCATACCATCAATATAGTGCCTCACTTTAAGATTGTGCCAATATAGAAGGTAAAAAAAGATAGACCTTTTTTTCCATATGTTTTTTTGCACTAGTATTCTTCTGAGTCTTATCGAAGATAATATTGATGTCTTCCACTCATTCATACACTTGATCCCCAGTCAAAGCAATCAAAGCATGATTATGTTCTTAGTGGCCATGAATAGCTTTTTTCAATTTACGATAAGGGTGATTGTGTCTATGAAACTTTCGATGGCTAAGGTAAACTGTCTTCCTTCCATATTGAAGTTGATGGTAGTTTGTGCCTTCTTCATAAATTAGACAACCTTTATGACCCTCCACACTATAGCCAGACAAATTCTTATATATAGGAAAAATCATTTATGGTGTAAAATATCATAACACGTAACTTAAAATTCTCCTTTTGATTTGCATCAAACACTTCCACAACTACCTTCCACAACACTTTAAAGTCTTCAATCAGAGGTTTTAGGTAAATATTAATATCATTTCTAAGTTGTTTTGGTCCCGAAATTAACATGGATAGCATCATGTACTTTCATTTCATATACAGCCGAGGTGATAGGTTGTAAATAGTTAAAAGAACAGGCCATGAATTATGTATACTACTAAGGCTGATGTGAAGATTCATTCCATCGGTAGAAAGTCCAAGCCTCAAGTTCCTTGGCTCAGTGCTAAATTCAAGAAACAATTGATCAGTTTTCTTCTATTAAGGAGAATCAGCTAGATGTCAAAGTTTCCCATCGGATACCCTCTCATTTGCAGGCCACTAAAGTTCTTCATATCATCAGCATTTGTAAACAAGTTCTTGAACCTTGGTATGATCAAAAGATACCACAAGACCTTTGCAGGAGCCCCCTTCTCTTTGTACCTTAGTGCCTCACATTTTAAACACTTCACTTCCCCTTCAAGTTCTTTCTATACAACACATAATTATTAGGACATGCATGTATTTTTTATACTTTATACCCATTGGGCACAAGATCTTCTTAGCATCATAATAAAAACCTGGTAGTACATTGTTTTTCAGAAACATTGTTTGGAGAAACTTTAGCAACCATATAAAACTTTGGTCACTCCACCCAGCTCTTGCCTTCAAGGTAACTAGTTTTAACACCCTAGATAACAAACTGAAATCAGTGTACCCCAGGTATAAAGACTTCTCCACATCAGTACACAAGTTATCATACACATGTGCTCGTTCAAAGGTCTCTTCCCCAACAATACAGATCATGTCCTTTAACCGATCTTCATTTATATCTACTTCATTGTTAAGATTATCAACTTCCACATATTGAAAAGTGCTACTATGATTTTCCAATTGTTCACCATGCTAAATTCATACTGTATAATGCTTTCAAATCCCATCGAACATTAAGTTCTTTCTCATTTTAGAAACACCTAATCTTCTCTCATTCAAGCAATTAATACAAGGACAATAAAACCTCCTACTATTGTTAACAACATTTTTCTTAGCAAATTCCAAAAACTCCTTTACCCCATTATCATACTCATTACTCGTTCATCTAACTACGATCCATAAGTCATCTCCTAAAGAAGAATATAACTAATATGCATGTTATCAATATCAATAACAACTAACTTTTAAGCAAGTAAGAGGAAGAATGAATCTTAAAAAAAATTAGCAGAGTCTTTTCTAAAAATTGAACCTCCAACAAAATTTATAAGCAAAAAAATACATAGTTTTGTATCTAAACAATGCCAACAACAACAAAAACTTAATCACATGCAACAACCTAAGGCCTTGTAAAACCACTGGCAGTACTCCCGACAACAATCAATATCAATAACAACTAACTTTTAAGCAATTAAGGGGAAGAATGAATTTGAAATTTTTTTGGCAAAGTCTCTCCTAAAAATTGGACATCTAATAAAATTTATAAGCAAAAAATACATAGTTTTATATCTAAACAATGTCAACAGTAATAAAAACTTGATCACATGCAACAACCTAAGGCTTTATAAAGCCACTAATAGCACTCCTAGCAACAATCATAATCAGTGAAAATTAGAATCTAAAATGATGAAGCAAGAAGCTAAATCCTAAAAAAAAACATAAAGAGAAAAGGAAACCTGCTTAGAAAGAGAACACATACAAATTGGTTTAATGTTTAGCTTCTGCCTACATAGAAAGTGAGCCAACAATAGAGATAGGAGGGGCAAAGAGTTGTGTGATGTATAGGGTGGAGGACTTTAATTTGTATATCAGTTAATCTCACAATGGGCAAGGGAGTTGAGGGGATCACATACTGTGGGTGGTAGAGAAAGGGTCAACTGGCAGGTGGGGGCCAAGGGTCAAGCAGCTTGATGGGGGTGTCACACGCTAGGAGACTAATGGGGGCGTCGTATGGGCAGGGGGCGGGGAGGTTGTATAGCTAGGGGAGCGCATCGCATGGGTGGGGGCGTCACATGGCTAGGGGTTGGGGTAGTCGTATGGGCAAGGGGGCTGGAGGGGGAGACACACAAGGGGGTTAGGGGGCGTCTCATGACTGGGGGTTAGGGTTGGGGTGTCGCACGCTGGGGCCTAGAAGGTGTCATATGGGTGGGGGGTGACATCGCACGCTAGTAAGGGCTGGGGGCAGTTGTGTATTAGGGGGTGGGGGGTTTTTGATTGGCAGGTTAGGGAGTAAGGGGTTGAGAATGGGAAAGGAAGGAGGAGCTCACCGCGGGAGAGAACAAGGGAGCACGACTAGCGTAAGATACATATGGATCATTTAAACTAATTTTCTACACCAGGTACCAGATAACTGGTGTAGAAAATGAATTTTCTACATTGGGACCCTTATACCAGATGTAGAAAATAAGTTTTCTACATTGGTTATTGTATGTTCAGTGTAGAAAAGTAATTTTCTACACTAATTATCTGACAACCGGTGTAGAAAATTCATTTTAATTTTTTTTAAAAAATAGACAATGATTTTCTACTTCGAGTCTCTTATACCTAATGTAGAAAATTACTTTTCTACATCAGTCCTTTAGACCCAATGTAGTAAAGTGGTTTTCTACATCGGGTATAGGAGACCCGATGTAGAAAATCAATGTCTATTTTTTAAAAAAATTATACTTTTCTACATCAGTCCTTTTGACCCGATGTAGTAAAGTGGTTTTCTACATCAGGTATAGGAGACCTGATGTAGAAAAGTTATTTTAAAATTATAAAAATATAGATATTGATTTTTTACATCGAGTCAAATATATCCAGTGTAGAAAAGTTACTTTTTACATCGGTTCTCGTATACTCAGTATAGAAAACTTGTTTCAAAATTTTTCAAAAAACAAAAGCATAAAATTCTACATCGAGTTTGAGAGACTCGATATAGAAAGTATGTAGAAAACATACTATGTTGTTTATTTTTTGTAATAGATGTAGAAAGTCCATCCATACTATTATTATAAAAATGCCACTGCCTTGACTGTCTACATCGTTTGCTTTCTAACTAATGTAAAAAGTGCCCCTTAAATCCTTAAATTTCATATTTTGTACTAGTGAAAGTTGGGCTTTTGGATAGCCCAATAAGCACTATGTTCCAGCTCTACAAGTAGATGACATGCTTTACCAAACACAAATCGGTATAGAGACATGTCGATAAGATTTTTATAAGCCATTCGATAAGCCCATAATGCATTGTCAAGTTTGGTGCACCAATCCTTTCTTGTCACTCCTATTGTCTTCTTAAGTATCTTTTTGATTTCTTCATTAGAAATCTCAGCTTGCCTATTAGTTTGAGGGTGGTAGGCAAGTGCAACCTTGTGCTTGACACCATATTTCTTTAAGAGAGATTGAAATTGGTTGTTGTAAAAATGAGTACCACCATCACTTACAATAACTCTTGATGCTCTAAAGCAGGTGAAAATATGCTTCTTTAAGAACTTGAGTATCACTTTAGCATCATTAGTGGGAAATGCTATTACTTTAACCTATTTCAAGACATAATCTACAGCAACAAGGATATATTGATTGTTGAAAGAGATGGGAAATGGTCCTATGAAGTCTATGCCCTACACGTCAAACAATTCTACTTCAAGCATGTTGTTGAGTAGCATTTCATTCCTTTTAGATATGTTACCTATCCTTTGGCACCTATCACACTTCAATACATAGTTATATGCATCTTTGAATAAAGAGGGCTAATAGAAATCACTTTGCATGATTTTAGATGCTATCTTGTCACCCTCAAAATGGCCTCCACAATTAGAAGAATGGCAACATCTTAAAATTTCTTGTTGCTCGCACTCAGGAACACACTTTCTAATTATTTGGTTGGCATATTAGTGAAATAGATAAGGTTCTTCCTAAACATACAACTTAGCATTATGGAGAAACTTTTTCTTTTGTTGAAACTTTAACTCAAAGAGCAAAATGCCACAAACAAGATAGTTGACAGTGTCTACATACCATAGTGTTTGAAAGTTGTCAACCTTGAAGAGTTGCTCATAAGGAAAAGCTTCATCAATAGTTACAGTAGATTCAAGTTGAGTATCAGTACTTAACCTAGAGAGATGGTACGCTACATGATTCTCAGTGTTCTTTCTATCAACAATCTCCAAGTTAAATTCTTGTAGAAGTAGTACCCATCGAATCAACCTTACCTTAGACTCCTTCTTACTAAATAGGTACTTTAAAGCTAAATGATCGGTGTAAACTATCACCTTAGTACCCACAAGATATGATCTGAACTTGGTAAAAGCAAACACCACTGCATGTAGCTCTTTCTTAGTTGTGGTGTAATTTTCTTGAGCACCATCTAGTATTCTACTAGCATAGTAAATTAGGTAAAGTACTTTTTCTTTCTTTTGATCGAGCATAGCACCCACAGTAAAGTCACTAGCATCACACATCACAATAAAGGGCAAAGTCTAATTAAGAGCCATCATGATAGGTGCAAACACAAGTCTTTTTTTCAACTCTTCAAATGCCTTCAAGCATGAATCATCAAATTTAAATTCAACATCTTTTTCAAGAATAGTGCAAAAAGGCTTGACTATTTTGAAAAAATCTTTGATGAAGTGACAATAGAATCCTACATAGCTAAGAAAGCTCCTCACACCCTTAACATTAGTAGGTGGAGGAAATTGTTTAATTTTAGAAATTTTTGCTTTGTCAACCTTTAAGCCATTTTTGGAGACTTTATGGCCAAGAACTATACCCTCCTTAACTATGAAGTGGTATTTTTCTCAATTCAAGACTAAGTTGGTCTCTTCACATCTTTTCAACACATTAGCCAAGTTGATCAAGCACTCATAATAAGAACCCCTGAAAACCGTGAAGTCATCTATGAAAAGTGGCCAATGCATTGCATAACCCAAAACACATGTTCTTGAAAGCAAAAGTTCCATAAAGATAAGTGAATGTCATTTTTTCTTGATCCTTTGAAGCAATGGAAATTTGGTTATAGCCTGAATATCCATCAAGAAAGTAAAAGAATTCCCTTCCAGCTAATTTGTTGAGCATTTGGTCAATAAAGGGAAGAGGAAGATGATCTTTTCTTATGGCCGCATTTAACTTCCGGTAATCCATGCACACTCTCCAACCAATAATAGTACAGGTAGGAATTAGCTCATTGTGGGTGTTAGCCACTGCAATCATGCTTCCCCTTTTTAGAATGCATTGGACTAGGCTCACCTAAGAGTTGTTAAAGATAAGATAGACAATGCCTGCATCAAGCTATTTTAAGATCTCCTTCTTCACAACTTCCTTCATAATAAGATTTAATCTTCTTTAATGTTCCATGGAAGCTTTATGATTGTCTTTAAGGAAAATCTTATGCATGCAAATTGAAGGGCTAATACCCTTTATGTCGGTAATAGTCTACCTAATAGCTCTTTTTTGAGCTTTCAAGACTTCCACAAGTTGCTCTTCTTGTTGTGCATTCAAATCCATAGCAATAGTCACTGGCAAGGTGTTATTGACTCCTAAATAGAAATACTGAAGATGAGAAGGTAATGTCTTCAACTCGAGAGATGGTGGCTCTTTAATAAAGGATTTCAAAGATGGTCTACTAAGAGAAGATAAATCTAGAGATTCAAATTGGACATGGTTTCTAGAATAAACTAGTGATGCATTCATGATAGCCATACACTCTTCTCCATCTTAAGTCTTTAATTGAGCTCCTATTAATAAAGCTTCCAAAAAATCATTAGGAATTGCCTCATTGAATTCTTCTGATGTAACTTGATCAAGCATATCAACAAAGAAGCATATCTCAATATCATTAGGAAATTTCATCAACTTGTGCATGTTAAAATGGACTTGCTTATCATCAACCTGCATAGTAAGCTCACGCTTTTCAACATCAATTAAGGTTCTAATGGTTGCTAAGAATGGTCTTCCTAAGATAATAAGAATATCACAATCCACCTCACAATTAAGGACAATGAAGTCAACCAGAAAAATGAATTTATCTACCTTTACAAGAATATCTTCAATAGTACCATGTGGATAAGCCAAGCTTTTATTCGTCAATTATAAATTCATAGTTGTCGGTCTAGCCTTACCCAACTCCAATTTATTGAAAATAGAAAGAGGCATAAGATTGATATTAGTACCAAGATCACATAATGCCTTATCTAAAAATTTATTTCCAATATGACATGGAATTGAGAAGCTACCAGGGTCCTTTATCTTTTGAGGTAATTGCTTGATGATATCTATACAACTCTTGATTAGAGCAACTGTCTCAAACTCATTTAACCTTTTCTTTTTAGAGAGCACATCTTTTATGAACCTAGCATACTTGGGCATTTGCTCCAAGACTTCCACAAAAGGAATGTTGATATGAAATTACTCGAACATATTAAGAAACCTTTTGAATTGGCCATCTTTTTGTTACTTCCTAAGCCTTTGAGGAAAAGGTGGTGGAGGCACATATTTTGGCTTGGCCTCTTGTTGCTTCTTCTCATCTCCAACCTTTTTGGCCTTATCATCACTCTTTTTCTCTTCTTGATTCTTCTTTGAGTTGTCATACTCTTCAACCACAATTTCTTCATTAATCACTTCATCATCAATAACCATATTAGTGCCACCATTACTCACACTACTTGAACTTGGCATAAGAACTTCTAAAAATTTTATCCCACTTCTCAACGTGAATACTTTACATTCCTCCTTACCATCCCTTTTAGGATTTGGAATAGTGTCACTAGGGAGATTGCTTCTTAACATAGCATTCATTTATGAAGCCAACTTCGCTTTTTGCACTTTGAGATTCTTAATTGTGGTTTCATGAAGAGAAAAAGCTGCCTTAGTTTCAACTCTTGCAAACTCTTGATTACTCAAGATTTGCAATAACATCTTTTCCATTCTAGACTCTTTTTCCTTAACTAGCATTAGCTTTAATGGAGCTTGAAAACCCAGAAGGTGAGTTGGATTGACATTAGAAAAGAAGGTTAATTTGAAGAATTCCCTTGACTCTATGAATAGTTAAGATGATTCCTCCATCATGAGTTGTAAGTTTGAGAGTAAGGGTTGTTGTGAGAATTTTAAAACTTGCCCATGTAGTTGATAAACTCAATGGTCATGTAGAGAGGACACTGATCAAGCATGTGAACATCATTACATTGGTTGCACACTGTTGGAGTGGCTTGGACAACATGCATATTTTGAGAATTTTCCCTTTGACTCCAACACATCAAGGCGCTTGTTTATTACATTTAAGATGGCTACAATTTGGGAAGAAGAATCATCTTTAGTACTAATCACTATGGATGTATTCCTTCTATTTGTATTTTGAGTATTGTTTACAGACAATTAATCTAAGAGTTAAAAAACTTCATTGATAGGCACATTTTGGCATCCCCCATTTGTGATAGAATCAACCATTGCCCTAGAAGATGGATTTAGATGATTCCAAAAAATCTAAATCACTATCTATTTATCCACCCCATTATTAGGGCATTTCTTCATTAACATCTTGTATCTCTCCTAAGCTGCATAAAGATGCTCATCTGGATATTATTTAAAACTAAGTAATTCATCTCTTGCTTCCACTATTTTATGGTCAAAGAAGAATTGAGCTCTACACTTGTTCTCAAGGTCTTCCCATGAACCAATAAAACCTTTGAGAAGATTGTTAAACCATTCTTTAGCCTTGTCTTATAGAGAAATAGGAAACAATCACAAGTACAAGACATCTTTAGGCACCCCATTTTTTTTGAAAGAATCACATACTTCCATAAAAGGCATCAAATGCTTGTTAGCATCTTCATCAAATAGACCATAAAACACCCATTCATTTAAAGCATTATGATCATGGCGGGATTAATCTTAAAAGTATGTGCTTGAAACTCTGACATTTGGATACAAGATTGAGTGCCCCTCAGATTTCGATTAGAAAATTCATTAATTGAGGCAATGTCATACTAGTCTTCTGGGCCTATGGCTTTCATATGCCAAATGGCTACCTGAAGAAGAAAAGAACCAAAGAAGTATCAAACTAAAACAAAAACAAAAACACTAAACAAAGACAAAATAAAAATCTAGAACTAATATCTACAAAGATCAAGTGAAATCTACTATCACTAGTCTAAGGTTGATCAAAATATTTTCAAAAGTAAATCCCCAGCAATGGCACCAAAAACTTATTACTCACCACAAGTGCACATGTCGTAGCAAGTAAAATAATCAAAGTAAAGTATTGTTCTCCTCGAGGATTTATTCAAAAACAATGATCAAACAAAAGATTAAGTAAATCAATTAAGCTAAGCCATAGAAAGTTAGGTGAAAATGATTTTGCAAACTAAACTAATACTAGAAAATAAAGAAAAGTAACTGATTCACAAACTTCAAACACAAATTGGGACCTAAGATTCTTTTTTATCCCCCTTGCATTTTATAACACCAAAATTACCTCCTCTCATAAATGCTTTTAATGAAAATAAGTATTAATCTAGGGTTTTAAAAATACTTAGACAAGCTCTCTCTCAAGTCATGAACAAGTGTTTAGCTTAATTAATTGCCTAATCTCTTGTTACAATTAATAAAACTCAATTTTAAACACCAACCTAATGTGGCTATGCAAGGCTAGCAAGTATATCTCTATCTTACTAGCAAAACTATCAGTTCAACATGTAAAAATCAAGTTCTTGCACAATTATACCCAAGTTCTACACTCAACCTAGCCCTCTGAAGCATCAATCAATTGAACCCAATATCTAAATGGTGGCCAATTACTTAGAAGCATTAAGGAAAGCGTAAATTAACACATATATATCGTTAATCACAAAAAGAGAGGGGGAATATAATGTTAAGCCATACAAGGGTTCAAAACAATCCTAGAGCAAAGAATTTAGCTACTCATAAACATTAAAAAGCTATTAATACACAAGATATTTATAGCCAATACAAGATTACAAGAAGAGAAATGGAGATGAAACAAAGGAACCAAAGAAATGGAGCTTCAAATCTCTTTAAAGCTTCAAATCTTGGACCCTACTCATCCAAAGCTCAAACTCTAGCACAACAAAGCTCCTAAAGTATCTTCAAGTGTGAAAAATGACTTTTAGGTTGAGCTCTTTGAATATAAGTATCCTACCTAACCAATTTTAGACTTAATAAAATGCAGCATTTTCTAACAGTGGCGAAAGTCGCGAATGAAACTCACAACTTTAGAATGACTTTGGCAATTTTACATTGTTTTTGTAGCTAAGAAAAATTATTCACTTTATGCTTGATTTCTTCACCCAAGAGCCTTCCAAAAATATCCACAAAACTCCAGAAATGCTTCTAATCAAGTCTTCAACCAAAATAATACAAAATTAGGCCAAAAATATCAAATCAAAGCTAAGAAAACAAACCCAAAACAAAATGCACATTTTCCTAATTTGAGTAATAAAAACACATACAATTGAACTAAAATGGATTATACAATTTAAGGAAAATGTGATGAAATAACATGAAATTTTAGAGGTTAACATTAAGGAACAAGCTAAGTCTTATTTTATACAAGGAAAACCCTTTTGGTACCAAAGGTTGAGCTCACAGGGGAATATATTTCATATTGCTTTGTTTTAGCTTTTTTTGAATAAATATTACTAGCTATTATGAGTTACATGTTTTAAAAGATTAAATGTGCTTTATAAGGGTTTATGGGGTATTACTTTGATAATAGTGCAAATATGTTTTTTTATTTGTTTAACAATAATGTTTTTATGGAATGAGATTGTTTGTATGTATTGTAACCATAAAGAATGGAAGTTGCACTTAAGGAAGTATAACTAGGTTGGGTACCTTAGAAAGGTTAAGGAGCCATTTAAGGGAGAATTATAAATGCTATACTACCTTAGAGTGTTGAAGTGGTCAATACTTAGGAAAGGTAAACAAGAGTAAAAGACATGATCTAAGTGGGAGTTCACCAATGAGGAGGTATGGACTTGTGATATTCTATGGCACACTACCAGTACTCAGTATTGCCTTACATATTATGGGCTCAGTACATTAAAGTGGTTAGTATATTGAGTGTTTGACACCTCTCAGTAGGAGAGGGAATCTGACATATATAGTGTAAGGTTGAGTGCCTAGGCCAAGATAGCCCTCACATGGAGAGTAAGTCTGGCTAGCTCTAGGAAGGAGTTAGCTTCAGTTGATCAAGATTCACGTTGAAGGGGCACAAGTGGTTTAGTAGATTAGATCATGCCTTAGATTATGTTTTGTGCCTATGGAGGCACAAGTGGGTATAAAATTTACCTGCAAGTTAAAGAGTGCCAGGGGGTATTCTATTGGTCAAGAAAGGCCATACCGACCTATGTCATGTATTCATGCATCCTAAATGACTAAATTATATACCATGTTGAATCTATTATTCATTTATTCGATTATAGCTTACTTTGTAATAATTAATGTAGATTTATCTGTTATTGTGACTGTGGTTGTCTCACCCCTTTTCTTTATAATATTTACAGGTCCAGGCGAAGGATCTAGTGGTGGATAAGGAAAAGAGCTAAGCTAGGGGTTTACTTGTGATTTGTAAATAACAGCATCCCCTTTTCTTTTGACCAAGTATATTGTAATGTATTTAGGATTAAGGTTCCAATAGGATTTAGCTATACATATATGTGAATATGTGTGGATTATGTACTTATGTATGAACTTTTGCCACTTGTAGACTTGTGTTTAGGAAACTCGGTTATGGTATGTGGTTTTGATGGATTCATTTGATAAAATAAGTTTCCACTACAAGAAAATGTTTATTTTGGTGTACATATATGAATATGTGTGATTCTACATGCAATTACAAAGTGGTTGCATTACGAATTGTATGTTAAGAGCAAACAAACACCTTAGATAGAGAAAGTAGGTGCGTGGGCCTAATGGGGATCTCTAAGCTAAGTAAAAATATTTAGCATGTGCATTTATATAAATACATAGTGTTTTGGATTGATTTTTGACCACTCTATATGATTTGTGCATTTTGGGGCTTGAGGGTCCATTTTAGAAAATGGCACCCGGGTAGTCAAATTTTGATGTATAAGGGTTTTTTCATCATTTAAATGTTCTATTAGGTACTCTTAGTCTTTTGTGACATGTCCAAATTGTTCCCACAAGTTTGTGATCCATAGGATGATATTTGGACAATTTTGAAAATGAATTTTACCAAGAAAACTGTACTTTTGCATCTAGGTGTCTAAATCTCAATTCAACAGTTAGATTTCTCTAAAAGTTGGATCACAAGTAAAAATTTTTATAAGCTTCATGTGGGCTTTAGAATCACATCAATTAGATACCGAACAGAGAAATGACACACTCCATAATTTAGTTCAGAGGTGCTGTCATGACAATATTAAATTGCTATCATGATAGTAACAGTGTTGATGTATAGATTGGGTTCTTGTCTTTAAAACTAGAGACATGCATTGATTGAGCTATAAGCGTTACACTACTATTTTGCATAGTGCTTCGAGCATCTTGGCTTTTTGTATAAAATGTAAAGTCATTAATTACATAACCTGTATAAGAAAATAATTCAAATCAGGGACCCTTAGCCAAAAACCTCAACCTTTCTGATGGGTGGGACTCCTCAGAGATGTGAGCTCTAAACTAATATATAAAATGCCGGTTGTGATATATTGCTAGCCAAGTTTCATTTTTACCCTTATTCTGACTCTTAACTATTGCCTTGTGTTCGTTGACATATGGTTGAACTTCCTCAGTATTGTGTAAAACATATGAGTGAACTTGCTCCCATCGTGTCTTATCTATGCTAATAAGTTTCTTCCCAATGATTCCACCCTATTTACCTGTGGTGTTCTTTTTGTGCACTTTGGCAACCCAATGACATCCACATTAGAGAGATATCTAGTACATAATTTAACTGCTTCTTCCACGATGTACCTCTCAATAATACACACCTTGGGCCGACTTTGATTTTTTACATATCCTTTCAATACTTTCAAGTAATGCTCTACTGGGTACATCCATCTCAAATAAGCAGGGCCATACAACTTTATCTCTCTAACCAAGTGAAATGATAAATAAACCATAATATTGAAGAATGAAGGTGGAAAATACATTTCGAGCTCGCTTAAGATCTTAGCTATTTCATGTTCTAACTTTGGCAATTTCTTCGGGTCAATCACATTGCTACAAATTACCTTAAAGAAGAAACAAAATCTAGTAATCGTGGTTCGTACCTTCTTCAGTAAAATGGATCATATACCTACTGGCACCAAATTTTCTATGATGATATGACAATCATAAGTCTTGAGACCTACTAGTTTGACGTCTTTCATAGATACAAGGCTACTTACATTTAAAGAATATCCTTTTGGCACTTTAACTTCATGTAAGAATTGACAAAAAGCTAATTTTTTCCTTTTTAGACAAGGTATGAGCTGCTGGAGGTAAAAAAGTGTGTTTTCCCTTCTTTTCTAGTGCTAACTCTTTTCTTAACCCCATGCTAATCAAATCTATCTTTGCATTAATATCGTCTTTACTCTTTCCTAAAATGTGGAGTAACATGCCAACAAGACTGTTGTAAACATTCTTTTCAATGTGCATTGTATCCAGGAAATGCCTAACGTCTAGGGTTTTTCAGTATGGTAGCTCAAAGAATATGGACTTCTTTTTCCAACCATTCTTAAAAATCTTACTTGCAAATAGTTTTCTAAATTCAATATTTAAATCTTTGACCTTTTCAAAGAGGTGCTCACCGGTTAATGGCATGGGAACTCTACCCTTCTCTAGGTGGCCATTAAAGGCCTTCTTCAACTGTTTGTAATGATGTGTTTGTGACAAAACTCACTGATGACCAATGAAGACATTCTTCCAACAATGTTCCAATCACACTGAGCAAGTGTGCTCCTCACAGACTGGATATGCATCTCGTCCTTTGATACTGTATCTTGATAAATTTCCATAGGCAAGAAAGTCATTTATGGCGCCAAACAACATTGCTCACAGGATGAAATGTTCTTCTCTATACCCATCATAAACTTCCACACCTGTCTCCCACAAAATCTTTAGATCTTCAATCAAAGGAGCTAAGTACACATCTATATCATTTCTTGGTTGTCGAGGCCCAGAAATCAATAATGACAGCATCATAAATTTATACTTCATGCACAATGCTGGAGTGAGGTTATAGATCATCAAAATAACCGGCCATATACTATGAGTACTACTTTGCATTTCATGTGGTTTCATTCCGTCAGTGGCTAGTACAAGGCGTAGGTTTTTATCTTCAACCCCAAACTCAAGGTACAAAAGATCAAACTTTTTCCATTGAGGAGAATCTGTAGGGTGTCATAGCTTGCCTGTGATAACCTTAATAAAATAAATTTATATATATATATATGATAATTTATTTTAAGTGTGTTTATATTAAGTCTTAAGACAATTGTGCTAATAGAGGAAGTCGATGCAGTGGTAGCTGGGTTGAAATACTTCCATTTGGTCCTAAGTTTGAATATGATCAAGCCTATAAGGAATACATTTTTTTCCTTTGCTGATTTACCTTGTGAAATCAACAAATTATCCTTATTACAATCAGATATTTTTAAACTCTTCCTTCATTCTTCGACAATCATTTTGGAGTAGAGAGAGAGAGTCGGTAGAGAGAGTGAGAGGGATCTGAGGACTAGAAATTTTTCCTTCTCAGTCTTTAGCAGTCACCGACATTGGTGACTACAGAGGTTCCATCTACTATTGCTAGTCAGTTAAGTCGTGAGTATGTGGCTTTCTTTTTCCCTGCCATGACGTCGTCTTGTGTGCATGTGGGCTTTGAATTTCAATTTGCTCCCTCCTTTGTTATTAGTGCTATAAAAGAGCGTGTCGAACTTCTCTTCCTTCCTTCTCTTTGTGCAACATCTTGGGCCTTTTCTTCTACTCTTTTTCTATTTATGCCATCGCTAATGCAATAGTTAACCCAAATGACATTACAAGGAATTTGTAATGACTATATCAGGTTCTAAACGTAGTCTTAAGTATGTCCTCCTTCTTCATCTTTAGCTGATGATAACCTGAACGCAAGTCTATTTTGGAAAAACACTGAGATCCTTGCAACTAATTAAAAAGATCATTGATTCAAGGCAATGGATACTTATTTTTCACCGTCACCTTATTAAGCTGCCAATAATCGATGCAAAATCTTAATGACCCATCCTTTTTCTTCACAAAGAGTACCAATGCCTCCCAAGGAGATGTAGTAGGTCGAATGAATCCTTTACCCAATAGTTCTTATAATTGAGTCTTCAATTCTCTCAGCTCAAAAGGTGCCCTTCTATTAGGCAGAATAGAAATTGGTTGAGTGTCTAGAACCAAGTCAATGGTGAATTCAATCTCACGATCAGGCAGCAGTCCGAGTAATTCTTCTGGAAATATATCAAGAAATTCTCAAACAATAGGGACTTGATCCAAACTAATAGTGGGTTTATCAATATCCTTTGCCACAGCTAAGAATCCTTGACAACCCTTCTGTAATAATTGTTCAGCTTTCAAAGTTGAAATAAGATTAGTAGGTCTTTCTACAAAAGTTCCTTATAATACAAAAGGAGTTTCACCTGGAATATCAAATTTTACTACTTTCAAGTAGCAGTCAACGATAGAATAGCAGGAAGTTAACCAGTCCATGCCCAAAATTACATCAAAATCAATCATATAAAGCATTATCAAATTAATAAGGGTTTCTCTACCCTCAAAAGACATTTCACAAGACTTATACACATAAGAAACAATTAAAGATTCCCCTATTGAAGTGCCTACTACAAACGAATTATCAAGTTTTGTAGGTTCTTTGCCCAACCTCTTAGCAAAATAAGCAAACACATATAAATGAGTTGATCCAAGATCAAATAATGCATAAGCTTGATTAGAACACACAGTTATAATAATCTAGTCTGTTGTTGTTGATTCAGTTTCTATGCTGTCGTTGCTGTTGCTAGTGCTATCAAGAATCTATTATTGCTATTGATTTAGTTTTTGTGCTTTCATGCGAGTAACATTAAGCTTCCCTCTCCCCTGTTCAGCTGTTTGTTTCAACTTCTTCATCCTTGCTCTGTTCGTCTAATGCAAGACATCTAAGTGGGTGCTGGGATGGGAAACCAAGTCATTAGAACTACTATTGGTGCTGTTACGGGCTTAGTTTGTTGTTGTTGATTTGGTTTCTCTCATTTCTTGCAAGTTGTGTTCAGTTCTCCCTCTCCCCTATCCAACCATCCATTTCGCTTCCTTCCTCTTTACTTTCCACTGTGGTAATCTAAGGTGAGGAAGCTTCATATGGTATCTTCTCTTGTTTTGTGTACGTATGAACTGAAGATTAGAGTTGCAAAATTTATCACCTCTGTTGCTATTCATGACTATGTATAGGGAAGTATGAGAAAAAGAATTTTGATTTAAGTGGGTAATTTGTGGTAGTAGAAGGAAAGATATGATATTGGTTTTGAATTTTAGATGATGATGGTTAATTTGGAGTTGTGTTTAATATTATATTTATCTATATCCTTAGGGGTGGATGGAAGAACAAGACCCTGACAAGAATTAAAGGAAGAAAATCTTTGGAAATTTGAAACTCTAACAAGTAAGTGAATAACATTCCATTTAATTTATTTTTAATAGTCTTTTACTAAAATATTTTATTCTTATGAATTACATTAATTTTGAAAATTATGAAATATTAATGAAGGACAAATGAGTTATGATATGTGCATTTATTTATTTTTAAAAGTGTATTTCCAAGATTGATGAAAGCATTCTTATATGGTTGTTAAGTATTGAAATGTATTGGCTACTCAATTATTGTAGGTTTGGTATATTAGGTATAAAGTATGATTTTAGCAAATTTTGAGATTTAAAACAATTCATATGAGTTTGGTATTGAGAATGAAAATTTTATTTTAAAATTAATTATTTTTCTCGCATGTTTGAAACATGATTTTTAAGAGAACTCTAAATAGAATACTGTCACTAACAGCAGTTTTATTAGCTCGTAGCGCTGTGGTTAATAACTTGCTAGTTTGATTTTTGTGAGCTCTGAAAAATGACAAAAAATGAAAATGATTTCTTTCAATTTACTCTCATTTTACCATTATGATTACAACTTACAAATTTACAAATTTATTTTGTTAAATTATTTTTAATTAATTTACACCATTAGTTGAGTTTGTTAATTTGAAATTTTAAATTCTACTTTGGAAATACTATTCACTGAAAAACTTATTTTGGTCTCAGATTTGTTAACTGATGCTAATCCCACTATCAACCTCTGAAGGGTACATTGGGTGGAAATTTTGATTGGTACTGTTACTTTTGATGCAAATATATAGGTAGTATGTATGTTTGATGTAAAAGAAAGATTAGTACTCCATTTATGTTGTTTTTAGTGTTTTATTTTGATCTATATATATATACCATGGCTGGCTGAAAGGAGCTAAGCTCCTAATTGATACTATATTTTGTGAAAAATTTTGTTGTAGAATTTTGGGAGATCCTATTTATAGAAGAGGTTCTGTTAAAATTTCTACAAAACGTTGATGTTTTCTTATGACAGTTAACAGTAAAAGTGTTATAATTTCTATATAATATGATTATTTTTTCTTAGAAAACAGATTGAATTTTCATGTTAAGGCTTACGACAATGTGCAATATAGTTTGCACCCATACCGATCACCCTCTGTTTTTTAGGCGTGACAGTTTTGGTATCAGAGCCAAGGTTTTTATATATGTTGCTATGTGAAACAAGAACTTTTCAATGATAGGTATATATCAACTTGGTTCATTGTTGATGTGCTATCAAGTATTCCATACCAAGGACTTGGGATTTGGTTGGCAAAGAAACACAGCACTGCTTTCTTCTTGTTAGGCTTTCTTCGACCTTTAGGGCTTCAAAGACTCAATCAATATTTTATTAGGTATGAAATATATGTGTGTTCTATTCATTGGTTTGTGTATTTATAATTTTCATGACTATGACTTCATTGACAGGTTGGAAAAACATAGTAGCCTTTTCTATTTTTAGGTCAAATGTGCAAAACTTTTATGGGTATGTTATTTTTTTATTTGTTTTAAATATACTATCTCTTTGGCATTTCTTGGTTTTAATCATTTCATTAAAATATTTTGTTAATTTTTAATTAAGTTATCTTAGAATATTATGTTAATACATGTAATGTATCAATGAGTTTTAAACATTCAACCCTATTATCATACCCCAAAATATGAGAGTGACCAACACGGGATATGCAGTTAAACACACATCCCTTAATCCTAATTGAAAAAATATTGCATTTTAAAAATACTTTTCATTTAAATGAAACCTTAATATTTTGGTGAAAATTTTGACAGAATCTTCCCTGTAAAAAGAACCTCCCAAAATACCACAATGAAAATTTTCAAAGAAATATTCCAACTTATAGGAGCTTAGCTCCTTCCAACCAGCAGTCAAAATATTTACAAAATAAAGAACTTAGTCATAGCCTATGTAGAGCACCTATAACATTATTTATAAAATTACAATATATAGATTAAAATTTTACATAAAATAGACATTAATTAAAATGGCGTCACAGCTTTGGTTTAGTAACAAAATCTCTTGAATGATCTGATGGAGCTACAAACTATCTGAGACCAAATTTTTTTTTCAGTAAATAACATCCCAACCATAAAATTCTTGTAAAATTAAATGAATAAAATACAGTAGTTACATAAATTAAACAAAAAATAATTTAATATAAATTAATTTGTAAACTGGAAATAAAAGTTCTATATAACTTCAATGACAAGAACAATTGAATCTTTAATGATAAAGCAGCTGCAAAATTTGATCTTGACAAGTTGAAATGATTAAATAAATAAATAAGAATAACAATATTTATTAAATTAAAAACCATTATGTATGAAATCACCAATTAATAAAAATTTCACACAATTTTAGGGGATTTATGAGAACAATTCATAAACATGGACATACAGTCAACGAAGATAAATAACCAAACATGGTTTATGCCACAAAAATAAACATGGACACAAAATCCATGAGGATAACTAACTAAATGTGGTCGAAGCCACAAAACAAACGTGCGTGGACACACAATCTACGATGGTAATACTAATCAAACACAGCTTGAAGCCATGAAAACAAAAGCGAGTACAAGATTCATGAAAAACATACGTGAGAACAAAGCTCACGATAATCAAACTAGCTAGTCATTGACTATAGCGTACTAAGGGCTAACGGAATTACCATTTACAACTAGTGTTCTATATAAAGGCTCCTTAAAATTCATTTTTAAATATGTGAGAAAATCATCACTTTCAAAATAAAATTTTCTCTTCTCAATATCAAACTCGCATGGACTACTTAAAACATCAATCCTTTTAAATATAAAAACTCAAAATTAATGTTTCATAAACTTTTTCACTAATTTCCATGATTGCCTTTATTAAATAAAAGAGTACTAAAATTTATAAAAGCATTTTTGTCAATCTTATAAGTATATATCATGACAACTTCAAAAGCTAAAGAAATTTAATTAACAACAATAATTAATACTAGGGAAACATATACTAATAACTATAAATTATCAAAAATAATATTTGATAAAAGGAAATTTGTAAACATATAAATTGATTGAGACATTATCCACTTACCTTTAATATTTTCAAGCACAAAGTTCACTCTTTAAAGCTTCAACCCTTCCTTACTACTTTAATTGAGATTTTTTTCTCCAAATCCCCTGTTCAATAATACAAATTTAGTGACTTTTATCCAAGTTTAGTTAACTCCTTTCCCATAACAACACTATAGTTACTAAGTTCCCAAATCAATCCAATATATACCTAAAGTCCTTTAGTCCTTACACTTTGTGTGTGCACGCAAGCACGTGTGCAAAGCTTTCTCTATATTACACTTGTCTTTCCAACTCGCCTCAAGCACAAGTAACTAAATTTTAATTAAGATATATGCATTACATGCGTGCACACCCAACTCTATTTATTTAAACAAATTTACTTCCATAACCCACTTCATCAAACACCTTACGTGCACCCTAAAATGAGTCATAAATCAATACCATAATTTATAAATCATCAACTATGCAATTTCCAAAATTCAATTAACCACCTAATGACTACATAATCAAAATCCTCTACAAGGCTAAGTTGACTTCAATAACCCATGCTAAATACACCATCATAAGAATTGATGGAATTCACCAATTACATAATTGGATAAAAACTCCTTCTAATAGACATTTTTGTCAAACATGTTTCATACATTAATTCTTAATCTCAAATCAAACATTTTTCCTCCTTGATTCCAACTCCCAAAAATTTTACAAAATAGATATTTGAATCAAGCAACCTCCCAAATTCCATAAAAATAATTGTCTACTAATGATAGTTTATTTAATCAATCAACTCATCATATATACAATGTCATTATATAATAAGACTCCCTCTTAGTCATTTTATTGAACATTTGTAGGCAATAAACCTCACACTATGACCAAGCTTCTACTTATTCAACTTTTGCTTCCCAAAATTCTCCAATATCAATATTTGCATGACTATGCTTTTAAAAAACTAAACACGTTTTATTATTATTTGTTTCATTTATTTATTTATTTTAATAGCCCTATAGAATTTAAATCATAAACACCTACTTAAGGATTGCAAAACTTCATTCTAACTCACTTGAATTTCACTGAAATTATCTCCCATCAGCATAATAGTCATAGTTAAAGAGGAAATTTAAAAAAAAAACCCAAATCAGCAATGCAAGACAAGAGAATTTCAGTCTCAACCATCAGAGCACTCACACACACACACGAAGCCACCAATAAAAGAGAATAAATTTGAAGTTCCTCACTTGAAGCAGCAACTACACTAGCAGAGAAGAGGAAAAGAAGATTTAAAACTCAGATCAACAATGACAGGAGTTGGAAGAAGGAGATGCTGCTGTTTGAATTAGGAAGAAGAAGTTTAATGTTACAAGGGACGTGTGAAGAAAGAGAGATGGAGGAGAAGATCGAAGATAGTAACCCCTCATAGTGACACATCAATAAAGAAGTAGGGGAGGATGAATGGACCTCAAATAAAAAAAAAATAGAGCAACGGTGGAACATTACCCAATTTTCACTTGTGATAGTTTGAATTACGAAGGAAGCTTAGATGAGTGAACGAGGGGGCTGTTGGTCAGTGTGCTCTCTCTCAATCAATCTCTCCTTCTTGCTTGACTAAACCAAAATGAGGAAGGGAGAATAAGTGACCTCAAGGAACCACCAAAATAGCGGATAAACAGCACCGTATGGTTACTGGTGGCGAAAGAACGAAGAGGAGGAAAAAGGTTGAATTTTCAAAGAATGAAGATGAAGAAGAAAGAATGAGAAGTTGCCAACTTAACCTCTACCACACACTCTCTCTCTCTCCCTCTATTTTTTTTTTGGTTTAGGGGAAAGATGGTAATTAAGTGCAAGAGGCAAAAATAAAAGCTCCCGTTTTGTGCACAGTCAGAACTTAAATAGAAGAATTAAATAATAAGTGCCAATAGAAATTCCACTAAGCCACCAATGCATGATACTCTTCCTCCAATAATTACTAAAAATATGATAAATTTATCTTAATATTTGATCTAGCTTTATAATTATAATATGCGTTATTACACCTATTCTATCTTATCTTTATCACTAGAGGTCAAGGTGTGTGAATTGAAGTATAGATACTTGATAAAATTAAATTTGATTAAATTTTGCTATAGGAAACATATTTTTGATACATTGTGGTACTTGTATATTCAATTGGATTGCGGATACATATCTTTATGAGGAACATACTTGGATTGGTAGTTTAGATCCACATTTAAGGACAGAAGTATTGGATCAAGATATTGGAAATCAATATACTTCTCAATCACTACGGTGGTAACAGTTGGCTATGGTGATTTGCACCCTGTCAACCTATTAGAGATGATATTTGGTAGCATTTACATGCTTTGCAACTTTGTTCTCGTGGTTTATTTGGCTACCAATATTCAAAAGCTCCTCTTTGATGAAGTTGATACCTCAAAACTTGTAAGTTTCATTTTTAATTAATATTTTCATATTTTTATTTTAATATTTCATATGATTCATATGATACCTCAAAACTTATAAGTTTTGTTACATTTGATAAGTAGCCAAAATCAATTCAAAAAAGCACCTATAGTGACAAGTTTTGGCACATCAGGCCAATCCTCAAACACAATAGGAGGCTTGGTACACGATAGGAGGCCAAGAAAACTAACAAACTTGGCTTTATGTGGCCCTATCAAATTCCATCTCCGGTCAAATTGAATTGGTAACCTACGCCCAGCACTCTTACTTAAAGTCAGATTTCTCAATCGTGTGCCACGTCTCCCCTTCCTTATGGACTGGCTTTGACTCGACTCCTCACTAGGGGTGCGCTGACTCGGCTCCTCACTAGGAGCAACATCACTAATTGATTGGCTTGTAGTGGGTTGGCTATGAGTGTTATCACTTTGATTCTCCATATTTTTATTAATTCAAATAAATGAAATTAATTAAAAAAATAATCAAAGATAAGATAATTAAAAAAAACAATCCCACAACATAAATTTAATTGAACTAATTTAACATACTTTAATTTCAAAACTAAACTTATATAGGGATATTCTCCCATATCCCTTCATGGTGATCACTTCTTATAGCATATTCATTATCTACTTCATCTACCACATCCAAAATTGATAGCCCACTTGAGAAGTTAGGAGTTTTAGAAATATTAAAATTTGATTCATGATCGTCATCACTACCAATAACCCTTTTTCCTTTAAGTGCTGTTGACCAATTTTTATTTGCTAGATCTGTGACATAGAAAACTTGTTTAGCTTGGTTTGCCATAATAAATGGCTCATCTCCAAAAGTTAGTTTTTTAAGATCAACCATTGTAAATCCAAACTTATCATCATAAATACTGTTGACATCAACCCACTTGCAATTGAAAACATAAACTCTAAATTTTGTATAATCAACCTCCCAAATCTCTTCAATAACCCTAAAGTAAGTCCTGGATGCTAGTTTAGGAGAGAAGTGTATGGCTTCAACTATTATCATAACTCTACTATTTTGCACTATACTCTTCTCATCCAAGGACTTTGTATAAAAGGAATACCTATTAATATCATAGGCACTCCAACATATAACATCAAAGTTAGGACCTCTAGGCAACCATTTAACTGTATCAGAAACACCACTTTCATTCAAAATTTTCTACTTGAACTAATCTACAAAATTCTTATTGTGCTCTTTCAACAACTTTTGTTCTGTTATTCTCATTCGATAATTTTTTGCCTTTAGAAGTTCTTTATAAGAAGATATGTAATCTTTAACTTCATCAATATTATTCAAGATATATAAATGCACTTCTTGTAATTCATCATGATTCATACTCTTCACCGATACTCCACGTGTGCCTTGACCATATTGCCTTTTCTCATGACAAGATTTAGCAAGTCCAATTGATTATGTACTTGGCAAGTAATTAGAACAAAACTCCATAGCTTCTTCAGCAACATATTTCTCAACTATCGATGCTTTGGGTCGATATGGATTCTTGACATACCCTTTCAGTATTTTCATGTATCTCTCAACTGGATACATCCATCGCAAATAAATAGGACCACACAATTTTACCTCCCTTACTAGATGCATTATTAAGCAAACCATAATGTCAAAAAATGTAGGAAGAAAGTGCATCTCCAGTTGGCACAAGATAGTACAAGCTTCTTATTCTAAATCTTCCAGTTTATGGGGATCAATAACTTTACTGCATATAGCATTGAAAAAGAAACAAAGTCTAGTTATTGTAAGTCTCAAATCTTCTTTCAATATGCCTCGAATAGCCAAAGGTAATAGCTGTTACATCAAGACATGGCAATCATGAGATTTTAAGCCTACCAATTTCAACTCTTTCACAGATATAAGCTTCATAATATTTGAAGAATACCCTGAAGGAACTTTAATTTCATGTAAACACTCACAAAAACTTGTTTTCTCATATTTGCACAATGTATGAGAGGCTGGGGGACAATAAGTTCATTTACCTTCTGGTCTTGGGTGTAAGTCTTCTTGTATTCCCATTTCTTTCAAATCCAATCTTGCATTCACACCATCCTTAGTCTTACCTGGTATGTTTAGAAGCATTCCAATAATACTATCACACACATTTTTCTCCATATGCATAACATCAATACAATGCCTTACTTCAAGATTGCGCTAATATGGGAGGTCAAAAAAGATAGACCTTTTTTTCCATATGCTTTTTGCACCAGTATTCTTTTTAGTCTTACCGAAGACAATATTAATGTTTTTCACACATTCATATACTTGATCCCCAGTCAAAGCATCCAGAGCATCATTATGTTCTTGGTAACCATGAAAAGCTTTCTTTAATTTATGATACGGGTGATCTCATCTAAGAAACCTCCGATGGCCAAGGTAGATTGTCTTCCTTCCATGTTGAAGTTGATGGTAGTTTATGCTTTCTTCACAAATTGGACAAGCTTTATGACCTTTCACGCTATGACCAAACAAATTTCCATATGCAGGAAAATCATTTATAGTATAAAAGATCATAACACATAACTTAAAACTCTCCTTCTGATTTGCATCAAATACTTCCACACCTACCTCCCACAACATTTTCAAATCTTCAATCAAAGGTCTTAGGTATATATCAATATCATTTCCAGGTTGTTTTGGTCCCGAAATCAACATGGATAGCATCATGTACTTCCGTTTCATGCATAACCTAGGTGATAGATTGTAAATCACCAAAAGAATAGGCCATGAACTATGTATACTACTAAGACTACCATAAGGATTCATTCTATCAGTAGAAAGTCTAAGCCTCAAGTTCCTTGGCTCATTGCCAAATTTGGGAAACAATTGATCAATTTTCTTCTATTGAGGAGAATCAGCTGGATGTCGAAGTTTTCCATTAGATATCCTCTCATTTCTATGCCACGTTAAGTTCTTTGCATCATTAATATTTGTAAACAAACACTTGAACCTTGGTATAATTGAAAGATACCACAAGACCTTTATAGGAGCCCCTTTCTCTCTGTACCGTGGTGCCTCACATTTCAGACACTTCTCTCCTTCAAGCTCTTTTCTATATAACACACAATCATTAGGACATATGTGTATTCTTTTATACTTTATACCCATTGGACACAAGATCTTCTTGGCATCATAATAACGATTTGGTAGTGCATTGCCTTTCGAAAACATTATTTGAAGTAACTGTAGCAACCATGTGAAACTTTGGTCACTCCACCCAGCTGTTGCCTTTAAGGTAACCAGTTTTAACACTCCAGGTAACAAACTAAAATCAGTGCACCTCGGGTATAGAGGCTTCTCTGCGTTAGTGTATAAGTTATCATATATATGTGCTTGTTCAAAAGCCTCTTCCCTAATATCACGGATCATTTCCTCTAACTGATCTTTATTCATTTCTACTTCATCATCAAGATTATCAACTTCCATATATTGAGATGTGTTACTATAATTTTCCAATCATTCACCATGCCAAATCCATATCATATAATTTTTACAAATCCTATCACAAACTAAGTGCTCTCTTATTTCGACAACACCTAGTCTCCTCTCATTCAAACAATTAACACAAGGACAATAGAACCTTTCACTAGTGTCAACAGTATTTTTCTTAATAAATTCCACAAATTCTTTCACCCCATTATCATACTCGTCACTCATTCGTCTAACATTCATCCAACTACGATCCATGTGTCACCTCCTAATGAATATAACTAATGTTATTATCTTCAAAATATTTCAAGAAACTAAATTCTTAATTAACTTAAGATTTAAAGAAATTTTGGCTGAGTCTCCCCTGAAAATTGAATCTCCCAAGACTTTAAAAAAAAATTTACAAGAGAAAGTTGAAAATTTTAAACCAAATAAATGATCACATGCAATAACCTGGGGCTTATGAAGCCACTAACAGCACTCCCAGTAACAATCAATATCATTAAAAACTAAATTTAAGCAATTTAGAGGAAAAAATGAATTAAATTTTTTTTTTGACAAAGTCTCCCCTAAAAATTGGACTTCCTAAAAGTTTTAGAATATTTTACATGAGAAAATTAATAATTTTAAACCAAATAAATGATCACATGCAATAACCTGAGGTCTTATAAAGCCACTAACAGCACTCCCAGTAACAATCAATATCATTAAAAACTAAATTTAAGCATTATAAAATCTAAAAATTCATATTCAAGACATACCTAGATGGCGGTAGCTACAGCAACGGCTTAGCACTAAGAGAGTAAGGAGGGGAGAAGCAGTGGTGGCAGGGCAGAGGCACTGAGGAGGGAGGGGGCATGCAAGAAGGAGAGGGAGGGGGAGGGGGTAGGCGAAGGGGTCGGAGACGGAAGGGGGAGGGGGAGACGAGGGAAAGGGGCGGGCAAGGGGGCCGGAAAGTGAAGGGAAGGGGGGCGACGAGCAGCAAGAGGGATGAGGGGGAGGTCTGTAAGTGGTGAGAGGGAGGAGGGGAAGGCAATGAGAGATATTGAAGCAGAGTAAATAAAGAGAAGGAAGGAGGAAGGAGACTATGCAAAAGAATGGAGGGTAATTTAAAAATTTTTCTACATCGGGTGAAAGGTCACCCGGTGTAAAAAAACCAACTTTTTACACCGGGTGGGCTCACCGAGTCCCACCGGGTGTAAAAAGTCAAGTTTTTACACTAGGTGAGTCCACCTAGTGTAAAAAGTTAGTTTTTTACACCGAGTGGAGGTCCACCTGGTGTAAAAAGTGTCAAATACTTCAACATAATTATTATTCTTTATAAGTTGTATAAACATTCTTGTAAATTCTTTTGAAAATGAAATTAAACTATATATTTTGAAAATGAAATTATTGAGTTATTTTTTTTTCAACTCCTTGCATGCTTGATTCTTTTTACTAGAGGGACTGAGTTCAGAACGATGGATACTAATGGCAGTTCCATTAGCCCTTAGCGTGCCATAGTACACCTAGCTAGCAAGGTGCTTGTAGCAGGTTCTAGCCTCGTGCGCCGGTCAACACATGTGGAACGGAGGGATGGATATTCGTAAGTATCGTATTCATGCTTGTTTTGTGGACTTCATGCCTACGCTTGTTTCGTGGCTTCTAGCCATGTTTGATTATTTCATAGCTTCTAGCCACGCTTGTTGGTGATTTATCCTTGTGGACTATGTATCCACGCTTGTTGGTTATTTACTCTCATGGACTGTGTGTCTGTACTTGTTAATCATTCTGATTAAGTCTCCGTAAAATGTGAAATTTTAAAATTTTATTATTTTTAAATTTATTTTATTAAACAAACTGTTATTTTATTGTACATAATTTCATATTGTAAATTTCTTCCTAGATTGGATTTAAAAATTTATTGTTTTATATTGGTTATTTACAAACATTTTTTTATTATGTCATCATTCAAATTCTTTTGTATACTTTTATTTGTTATACGATTCTTAATAACCTATAAAATTTTAAAATTTTTGCTTTAGTTCATGATGTTGTTGAGCAACTTTGTCATTATTATTAGTTAAATTAAATACATGTTTTAATATTCATTGATTTATTTTAAACTAAATTTTAGTAATTACTACTTTTACATGTTTTATTTATAATTTTAATTGGGATACTATTCACCATAAAATTTCTTTAGCCTCAGATAATGTAATTGACCCTGCACCTCTTGTTAATCATTAAGGGGCTCTATTGCTTTTTTGGACGACGAAAACACAATTCAATCATTTATTTTAATGTAAATATTTATTATATTATACAATGATAGTTAGTGCTCAACGTATTCTATAATTAGATCCTAATTTTATTTTGCTGATATATAATCTGCTGGTGTAGAGTTAAGCTCTTTTGCTAAATTGGCCTACATGTTTTATTATTGTAGAAAGTTTGGAAGGTCCAAATTACAGAAGAGATTCTGTCAAAATTTTGTAAAATATTTAAGATTTTTTTAACCTTATAGTTATATATGAAAAATTAGTTATCGATATTTTAGCTTAATCTCATATAATTAATACTTATGGAATACGAGTTTATGTCATATTCCGTGCCAGTCATACCCTTAATACTGGGGTGTGACATATTATTGGTTAAAATTAAATATGTGTTTTAATATTCCATTGATTTATTTTAAACTAAATTTTATTAATTACTATTTTTACAAGTTTTTATCTATAATTTTGATTGGGACGTTACTCACCAAAAAGTTTCTTTGACCTCAAATAATGTAATTAACCTTGTAGCTCTTGCTAATCATTGAAGGACTCTATTGCTTTTTGGACAATGGAAGAACGCTTCAATCATTTATTTTAATGTAAATATTCATTATATTATAGAATGGTAGTTAGTGCTCCATGTATACCATAGTTAAGTCTTAGTTTTATTTTGCTTGTATGTAATCTGCTGGTGTGGAGCTAGTCTTTTTTAATGGATTGATTGGCTGGTTTCACTATTGTAGAAATTTTGGGTTGTCTAAATAATAGGGGAGACTCTATCGAAATTTCTACAAAATATTTAAGACTTTACAAACTTTATAAACATATATAAAAACTATATATTGATAATTTAGCTAAATTTTTGGTTAATTAAGGTTTATAGAATATGAGGTTATCTCATATTTCATGCTAGTCATACCCTTAGAATCAGGGTGTGACAATTTACCCCTCAATTTTTTTCTTTCAAAGTTTGATTTCCCTAGCCAAAATGGTGTCCAATTACTCAATCTATAATTAACAAATTCTAAACTTCATCAACAATGTCAAACACCTAATTTCAACTCTCATTTTCCACTTCTATATTATTCAATGCTTATATTTTTCATGTTTAGGCTTACCCATTAGATTTATTAACTATCTTCAACTCCCAGTATTATTAATGAGCCATTAAACTTCCATTAATGGTATTATAACTCTCCCAACAACCCTCATTAAGGCCATTTTTGGATATTTATGGCATTTACCAATCAAAGATGTCAAAGTTCATCATCTATAGGTTTGGATACTCCAATCAACTCCCATTAACTCCATTTGAGTCAATAAGTTTGGAACCATTACCTATTTGGATCAAAAATCATCATCTCAACTCAAACCCTAACTTTAATCCCTAATAAAATGAAACAGAGAGGGAGGAATAGAGTATATAATACTTACTTTGGGTGATTACTAGCTCTAAAATGTCACAAATACCCTCTGAATGTGAACCCTAGCAAAGCTTCCCACTTGCTCTTTGTTTTCTCCCTCTTCTCTTCTATTGTTTTTTGTTTATTCATGACTAAATTCTGTAGAAAAAAGGCTATGCACCACGGTGCATGGCACAGAGAGGCTCTCCTACTTTAGTGGTCATCCGTACACCATGGTCGACGTGTTACACCCCACGGCATGTGGTACAGAGACATTTCTTTAAGTTTTTCTCCTCCTTTCAATGCCCAAGTAACTCAACTTCACTTTGAACCCATATTTTGGGCTGAAAACACAACTGAATGCAATTATTAGACCTCTTCAACCACACACCACATCAAAACACTCATTTGTCTCTCGTATTTGTCTATCTCAAGTCTCCTAGTATTTGAAAAAAAAATAGATACTAAAAAGGGTAGTTTTGTAAATTAATTATCATCTAAATATTAAAAAGGCCATTTTTTAAATTTAAAAAAGAATAAATTATTTATTTTACTCGATCTTATAATATAGGCTATCTGTGCAAAAATCCATTTTCTAAACTTGATTTTTGGCCAAAGAAATAGGGACTTGAAGCAAATTAATTATGATCAGAGATCATGCACATTGCCATCTCATAACCATGAGTTATTAAGGACAAAGATGCGAATACGAGGGGGTTAGTGTCTAGAGTGTATATAAAACAGAATGTTATGGCCAACTGCAAAGGTAAAGGCCTTGCTTGATTTCTCTGTTGCAGGTACAACTCCCTCTGTCTCATCACTCTTTTTCTGCTTTTGTTTTCTGCTGCCTAGTGTCTCTCTATTTCTCTTTCTCTATTCCTCTCTCATTCTTTTTTTTTGACTAAATTCTGAAAACCTTCATTCCAATATAGCAATGGATACACAAAAAAGAAGTCCTAGAACCATTACAGCAAGGAAAAACTAGAAACTAAGCAAACTAAAATAAAACAATCTATCATCATACTCCATCTTCCAAGAAAGATGGTTTATGATCAAAGATACAAAAATCATTAACTAAAGTATGACCAAACTTAGCAAGCTGATCAGCAAGAGAATTAATTTCTCTATACATGAAATTAATAGAAACATTCCAATCTCTTCTCATTAAACTCTGAGCCTGAGCAATAATGTCCTGGTAGGGATGAGGTTGCTGGTGAGGTCTTGTGATGAGATTTATAGCTTTAGCACAATCACAGAAAACTTATATATTTTTCAAATTGTGGAACCAACATAATTCAAGGCCTTTAACAATTACTAAGACTTCCCTTATAACTAACAGATAAACACCTAGCTTATAATTGAAACCTGAGATCCACTGGCCTTAGTGATCCCATATAGCTCCTCCACAAGAAGCATTACCACCAATTAGATTTGAACCATGTAACTTCCCTAAGGTTAAACCATAATGAACTCCAAATCATGATAATCCAGGGTTTAACCCTCAAAGAATTACCACATTGTAAAGTTTATAAAAGGAATTTCTCAAAATTCTTTCAAAAGAATCCCAATCTCGACAATTTAAATCTCAAACATGATTTAATAAGTCCAAATTAGAGTTTTGAAAGTAAAGCGAAAGCTTAAAAATCAATTGAAACCTAAAATAATGAGTTTTTTAAACTCAAGAACAGACTTTGTGCAGAAAGTGACTTAAGTGCTCTGGCTTATGGCATGTGCACTACGACGTGTCTTCTTTCTGCCATGCGCCGCAGTGTGAGGTGTCGTGCATAGCGGCATATTGCATGAAATTGACAGCACGGGGAGCGAACTTTCAATGCATCCTAAATCTCCGTCCGATGTCCGATTGAGGTGGTTTTGGTGTCTACATGGAGCTTTCTCTTAGCTTTAGCTAGTGGTACTAGTTTCACACTCAAACTCATTTTTTATAAAAATTTAGACACCAAAACCCATTTTGACCACTTTTTATAAAATTTCATAAATGGGGTGTCCCAACTCAACCACACGTGCTAATAGCTCACACCAAACATCCAACCACACTCAATAGGACTCTTATAGACTCGTGCAATGCACCACACATAATCGAAAACACTACTCTCATAAAATCACCATTCAATCTCAATTTTCACAAAATATAGAGGGGGAGGAAGTGTTGCACAAAATCAACCATTTCATTCCAAATTTCTCAAAATACATATGTTTTTACTTGCATAAGTATTTTGACCCTATCCACGGGTTCACAACCCAAAATCACTAACCCAGGGTACAAAATGCACTAATTATACACAAAATCATGCATTTAGTGTATAAATCACATCAAATAATTCTAATTGGCAATTACATTAACAAATACACATGAAAGTAATAAAAGAGAGGCATATAGAGGATTACTCCATGAATTCTATGACTCTTTATGTTTTCCCCCACTCAAATCTGATAAGCTAGGTCATAAAAATATTGAGAATTGAGGGGTGAGTACAACCACTCAGTAATCAAGTTTCACTTAACCCATACCATTGCATATTAATTGTAAATATATGTAATTAGGCAAATAAGCATAATTAGCACATAGCATTTGACTGCGATTCACAAAACTAATAACCATGCGACTGGGCTTGCCACAAAACACTTTATCACATAATCAATAAAAAACATAACACAGGGTTACAAAAATAACAACCATGTACCCTCCACACATGCCGGACCACAAAAATAACAACCATGTGGCTAGAATTATATGTATGATCATATGCTAACCTTATATCCTCCTGTTACCTCCAACACAAAATCGGTGACTATCACGTGGCTATGTCCTTCACAGACTAACCTAGCCTTCCACTTGTGAGGACCTACCGGGTCAAGTTTAACTCACTCACTTATTTAATTTGGTTTCTCCTAATACTAACAACTATAGGATGTCGTATCCCTAAGCTAGCCTCCTCATGAACTGGTGGAGACTAGTTAGGTTCAAGTCTTTCATACAATAAGTGGGACAGTCTCAAAACAACTATGGAATAAGGGCTACCTCCCTATTCCAAAGGTTAATACTAAGGTTGGTTCCTAATTCTAACGATCACTGCCAATATCACGTGGTTTTCAACCAACCTACTCTTCTCCCTAGGTGAACTCCGGCTAATGATCATGCTATGCACATTTATCACATCATATGCATCTAATAAAAATTTATGGAAACCAATCTCATATACTCATTTTAAATCACTCCACACATTCAAGATATTATATATATATATATATATATCACAAATCTTCACTTTTGTAACAACATGCCACTAGAAAACATTTAAATCATAAGTAAGTGGCCATAGTTAACCTTTTCTTTCCCAAAATCATTTCACAAATCAAACTCTTTGCTAATATGCATCACTAATTTAAATAACAATTCACATTTCACAAACACAATTAACATTCAACTATAAAGATTAAGTTTCTCCTAGTTAACTCAAACCTTTGAGAGGTCAAAGGTTTACCTCTCACTATTCCGACTTCCCAAAGGTTTAACAAGCTTGAATAGTGCCAAAAACGAACCTCTCTACATCCATACCATAAGAATTTTATCATTATCTAACTCTTGAAGCTTTATCAACATAAACTCCTCACACTCTATTTTTATCAACTCATAATCACTACCCATTCATACCCAATGGGCTCATAAAATTCTATTAATGCACCTTATCATTAATAACACCTTAAACCATCATTAATGCACATAAACCTCTCCCAACTACCTCATAAATATCAATTTCGGATATAAATACTCCCATAGACCAACCACTTCCAAAATCACCAATGTGGTGTTTCCAATATATTAAACAACTCTCATTATACTTATTTTAACCAATGAAATCGGACCTATACTCTTATGGACCAAAAATCCATCTCCCAAGTCAAACCCTACCATAAATCATCATAAATGAGGGAGAGAAAAGGAAGAAGAAGGCACCATAAACTTACCTTGGGTGTTTGAGAGCTTCAATCTATCAACAATAGAACCACAATGCCTTGCCTTAGTAGAGCCAAAGTCGAGCTCTTCATTTTCTTCTTGTTTTTCTCTTTTATTTTCGTGCAGCACATGAACTAATTTATCAAAAAATTTGGCTGTGCGCTATGACGCATAGTGTCCTCCGCCACGGCCAGTTGACTTTGGAATTACTGACTGTACTAGGATTATTTTGTCATTCCACTTCAGCTACTCCACTCCTTTTAAGTTGTTGAAGCACATCCATGACTCAGGATTAATGAGGTCAGTCCAAATTTCTTGTGCAACTTCACAATCCCACACCACATGCGTAGCCGATTTAGCTGCCACGCATCCAAAAGGGTAAAGATTTGACTCCAAAATACCTCTTCTCGTCCTTAGCTATAAAGTATGAACTTTGTTCTTAGCTAGCAGCCACAAGAAAGTCTTCATTTTCTCCTACACTCTCCATTTCCAGAAGCATTTACTCATGTTTTTTGTTGCTGAACATTACCTACAAAAGGGGAAGAATATGTAGATCTAATAGAAAAGGAACCATCAATGGATAGTTTCCAAAATAAGTATCCTCTCCCTCTCTCTCTCTCTTGGGACGTGAGTGCTAGTGAGCTGGTTTACAATGTCAGGATGAAGCCAAATTAGCATTTTAGGAATGTCCCACATACCCTCAGGTGAGAGGAAATTAGAAACCACAACATTAATCTGAATAGGTATTTTTGGTGAGGAAACAATGTAATTTATCAAAGGTTCTTCAAGGTTGGACCAACAATCATACCGAAAGGAAGTTTGGCAGCCAAAAAAGAGCCTCCTCCTTAATCTTTGGGAAAATAAATCCTAGAATTTGCAAATACCTTTCCAAATCTCAGAAGCACCTGATTTCTATTTTACCTTTAGGTAATTAGCATCCCCATAATGGTATTTAGATCTCAACACACGAACCCATAAGGAATTTCTTCTAGTAACCAAATTCCAGCATATTTTAAGCATAAAAGCTTTATTTTGAGTCTCCGAATCCTTTACTCTTAGACCACCTTGGCTTTTATTTTGTTGAACTCTTTCCAATTAACCAAGTGGATTTTTTGATTATCATCTCCGCTACCACATAAGAATGATCGACTGATCTTTTCAATTTCCTTCAAAATCTTATCAGATATTAGAGAAGTTTGCATATGGTAACTAGGCATTATAGCTATCATAGATTTGATCAAGGTAGTTCTCCCTGCTAAGTTCAGGAATTTACCTTTCTAACCTGAGAGCCTCTTTCTGACTTTATCAATAATAGGCTAAAGCTTGATTTACCTTTCCTCTCTCATTCTGGCAATACCTTTTTCGTGATCCTGGGATGGGCTGTCACTTGATCTCCTGCTCTTCAACCCCTTTTTCATGTCCTTTTTCCTTCGTGCTTTAGCAAGCTGAGTAGGTTCAAGCTTTTTTTCATCTGAAAAAAAGCAGGTTAAAGCTTTAGACGCTGTATACTTCTTCAAGAGATGGGGTCACTTGTAATGGAGACTATGAATCCGACGACTTGTTTCTAGGTTATCAGATGTCGCTTGTGTTGCTTCATTCATATGCTCGGTGGCATAACCAGGGCTAATGCATGAAATAACTGTGTTATTATGTTATACATAACTCGCTGCTCATTCATATTCATGTTTCCCTGTGTGTCCCATTCGATGTATAAAAATAAATAAATAAATTCTCTTGATTTTGAAGGACCCCTTGCATGGTGAAATACGGTGGTTTTTAGAACATGTCAGAAAGTTTCTTGATCAGCTTATTTATTCAACATATTTTTAAAAATAAATATGAAGAATAAATAAAAATTTTATATTTTAGATACATTATCGTATAATTCTTTATAATTAAACAAATCTATCTATGTATATAACATATACATAGATATAAGTGCCTTATAATTAACTAACTCATTGAAATAAAAATACCTTACAATAATACTGAACATAAGGAGTAATAATTAATTAAGATAGTAATAATGTTTTCCATTTATTATATCAGAGTCTTATCTATAAAACCAAAGAGAAAATTTTTTGAATCATATGTATAAATTATATCATTAAATTTTCATTATAAACTTTTTCATTTATTCACTTATTAAATATTGGTAACAAAGCACATCATATATATATATAACCAAAATAATTCTTACCGTAACATTCAAACTCATGCCCCCGACACTGATGGAGTCTATATATAAAAGTAAGATACCAACACTAATGCAAAAGCAGTACATACTTAACAAAAGCAAGAGTCACAAGGACCATCCAAGCAAAACGACACTGAAAACAAAAAAGAAATACAAACATTCAAAGCCAATTTCCTACGAATTAAAAATGGGAGGACTAAACATTTTTCTGCTATGATGATAAGAAAAGGCAATCTATAGAAGGTTGTTTTCAACATACACATGCTCAATTTTCATCTTCTATTGTATAAGCTGAAAAGGTGAATCGAGAGTTAACATTAACATGTCCCTAGCAGAATCATGAAAAAGGATTACACGGGAGGCTATGCCTGTGTCAAAGGCAAAATGATAACCAAACTAGTAAACAATAAAGATAAGGAAAGAGCTTGGCTGTCACCACAGCAGATAAAATAAATGGAGTAGCAGCCAGCAGGGCAGAGATGTTTTGTTTTAATCACTCTCCTCTCCTTCGGTACTCTATTTCTCTCTCTTTCTATATATAAACGTTCAAGAAAAGGTTGTGTTTTCAATATCAGGGGATTTACATTCAAATAAATAGGGCTTCTTTCTTCATTTTCTATCGGTTAGAAACTGCTTTCACTATCACTTGTTTCTGGTTTCATTTTCCAGGTTATGTCATAGTGTCCCTTTCTTCTTCTTCGGACAATGAAGACAAAAATGTTGTGTGATAACAAGGAAAAAAATTAAATATTTTGTAAAGTTATAACTTATAATATTGTAGGCTGTGGCTGTTTGATTAAAAAAGGGAGAGAAAGAAAAATGTTGCCTCTTTACTAAGTGTAGCAGAAATGGAGAGCATGATATGGTTGTGCAAAAGAAAGAGCATGGAGAACAAGCATGCACATGTGTATTGTTTTAGCCATTTAATAATAATTTATTCAGAATAAAATGTTATCAAACCCATATTCTACAACCTAAACATCTTGGGACAGATAATCTCTACCATCAGCTAAACCTATTTCTTGTGTTACAAAAAAAGAAGGAAATATTCCATGTTATTTTACACATATTTATCAAACAGAGAAGCACAGAAAAATAAATGACATCATGTTATTTTACACATATTTATTAAACAGAGAATTACCAATTTTAAATTAACAAAAGAGGAATAGATACCAGGGTTAGCTTTGAATAATGTTCTTTTTTTTTTCAAACTCTCCAACTCATGTTCTTTTTTCATAATCAGAGTTAATGATAAAAGAGATCAAATCAAAGAAGAGGAAAAAAAACACACACTATACTCCTACGGTCCATCATGTCCTCTTATAGTCAACCACAAAAAATAAGTATAAATTATAGGGTGAAATAATATATTTGAAAGTTTCATGCCAAGACAATAAAGACAAAAGAGAATAATAAAGGAACAATTGCATCATCCTTTAGTTTTTTTTTTCCATTATCAATTACTCTCTCCATTAAAAAAGTAATGTATTTTTTAAGAGGCTAAATGCTCAAATATGTAAGGTATTTTTAGTTTTTAAGATGTGATCATTATCTTTTTTCAAAAGTGCCTGTATTGAATAGATTAGTTTATATTTTTTTTAACGTTAAAACCCTATTAATAAGAGTAAATATGAAAAGAAAATATTAGTTTAAAGATAAATAACTACTTTATTGAGATAAGATTAGGTCAAAAATACCTTTCATTTTGAACACAGGGAGTACTAGTTTACATGAATAGCACGGTGCAGTGTGAGGAAAATAAAATAAATGTCATGGAAAGGGTTTTCAAATAAGCCTGCATACTCTGCTATCATATGCTTGCACTTGTGTGCTTCCTTTTTTGGCTTAAATTTTATATCTTTATGTTTAAATACAACTGTTGCAGATTTGCAGTCTCTTTAATCTTATCACAAATATAATTTTTCATGCAGTTTAAAATTAAAATTGGTAAAATTAAATTTTCCATCATATACATTGTGTCTGGTGGCGGATCTAGAACCTAGAATTAGTGTGGGTAAAATTTTTTAATAAATTTAATTAATTTTAAATGATTAATATTGTCATCATAGACATAGACACATATGTAATTAGCAAGGATAATATAATTAATTTAAAAATTTAATGTATTATCAAAATCTATACATGAATACTAATATCATGTAAAAATGTAATATACATACACATACACATACACATGATTGAATAAATGATTCGCCTTACATTACAATTTAAATATAATAGAAAGTTTTTAAATTAATCTTAATTCATTTTTGTTCAAAACTGAATTCATAAAATTTAGTTGAATATTGTTACTCATTTAATGATATATTTTTTCCTAAAAAAATGGCATTCTATTCAAAATTTTAAAACCTTACCATCAACCCATTATAAATCATGTTGTATTATATTTAATTAATTAAAAATTATGAATTTAAAATCACAATTTAAACAAATGGATGTAAAAATTATTCGTTTAAAAATATTAAAAATAATTTTTTTTTCTGGAAAATAAACATTAAAAATATTTACAATATACTTCAAACATCTCTTCAACATTAAGGCAATTTCCTAAAATATAAAATGCATCCCAACGTATAGATGAGCTGGGATTGCTCGAATACACTTTTTTCATTTGTTTTCTTTCAATGTAGCCCCTTACTTCAATTTACTTTTGACATTTTCCCTTAATATTATTTGGTTAATGAAAGATACTCATGTGAACTTAACGGATTACTAGTCTAACGAATTTAGACAAATAATCCTATTAATTTTCCAACAAGGCCAATGATATTGATTCCTTAATTACATATAGGGTTAGAAAACATTTTCCCTCTGATTATCTAAATTGTTGATTATCTAAAATGTAAATATTTTTAATCCTTATTATCATCAATCTTAATTAAAAAATAAAACATTAGACCCTTCACAAGGTGGTCTAATTGGAGGAGGTGAAAATATTTCAATAATCTCACAGCCTTCTTTGTCATCATCTAGAATAAATATATTGCAAATTGTGCTATTCTCAAATATTAATTCAAAACTTTAAGTAAATTATATAAATAAAGTTATAAGCAAATTTATAAAGACTTAAGGGCTACCACGAGTTCGAGTTTGTTTGTAAAGGGCTTATAAGGGCAAGGATTGAAAGCCTTTTTATATCAAAATTAATTTCCTATTTTTTCAAGCTCGACAATCTTAATTAAAAAATAAAACATTAGACCCTTCACAAGGTGGTCTAATTGGAGGAGGTGAAAGTATTTCAATAATCTCACAGCCTTCTTTGTCATCATCTAGAATAAATATATTGCAAATTGTGCTATTCTCAAATATTAATTCAAAACTTTAAGTAAATTATATAAATAAAGTTATAAGCAAATTTATAAAGACTTAAGGGCTACCACGAGTTCGAGTTTGTTTGTAAAGGGCTTATAAGGGCAAGGATTAAAAGCCATTTTATATCAAAATTAATTTCCTATTTTGTTCAAGCTCAACACTTGAAAAATGTAGGGTTTGAAGAGTAGTTTGTAACTTATTGACAACTCTAGAGATGTGGGTTAATAAGAAGGCTCATGCTGTTAATAAGATTTTGTAAAAACAGTGATCAGTTTGTTTTTCTTTTTTGCATCAAATTTGGGTTCCAATGGCTTATGATTTTATTGCCACATGTCTGAAAATGCATACATAGAAAACAAAAAATATATTTGATTAATTGGTCAATAAACATATTAATAAATAACCAATGATGGACGAGGTTTTTAATCTCAAGCATTCTGGTTAATCTTTAATCGTATTGTCATGAGAGAAGGCTTCGTAGGTATATCAATTTGACCATATGCTTAATTTAAGACAATAAATTTAAGAAATGAAGAGTTTCTTAGAAATAAAACAAATATTCACAAATTAAAGGACATGTTCAAACTTCAAAAGGTACATAGTCAATATAGCTACTAAACCAACGTTTTATATAATACCAACAAGATTAATGAATGTATTATTAATTAAAAGGGTTGAAACAATACATATACAAGAAGAAAAGGAAAAAAGAAGCCCCATGCATCTGAATGTCCCCCAAGATTGAAAACACAACCTTTTGCCTAGAGGTTTAAATATACATGCATATATATATAGACACACACATATATATCAAAATATATAGGAATGAAAATGAGAGAGATTAAAAGAGTATAGAGATGCAAAGATAGGATTAGATGTGCAAGTGAGAGAGGATGGCACAGAAACCACTCACTGAACAAAGTTCTTTGTTTATTCTCCAATTGATGCCTTACAAAGGAAATGACATGGCTATTTATACTAAACCTTAGACCCAAGGACTTAAATGCTGAATAAAGGAGTTTCAGCTGTTACATGAGTGTTTTTTCAGCTGTTACAGAGGATTATGGCATTTAAAGTTACGTTCAAGCTTCCTTACGTTCAGGCTTCTGTTTCATCTTCCTTACGTTCAGGCTTCTATTTCATCTTGCCCGTGTTCGACGAAACTCGGCCTTGAGTCAAATTCAGCATTATCATCAATGTAAGGGGATAGATCAGTAATATTGAAGGTGGCAGATACACCATAAGAACCAAGTAATTCCACCTTGTAAGCATTGTTGTTGATCCTTTGCACTATCTTGAACAGACCATCAGCTCTTTGGGACAACTTGGCGTTTGACTGTTTAGGAAATCGTTCCTTTCATAGATGTATCCAAACCAAGTCTCCTACCTTAAAGTTTTGCTGTCTTCAATGCTTGTCATGTTGAGCCTTGTATCTTAAATTTTGCTTTTGGATTCGCTCGCGGACTTGCTCATGCAACTTCTTAATTTCCTTAGCCCTTTGGTCAGCATCAGAGCTATATTGCTGCTTATCAAGTGAAGGGGTCAAGTCTAGTGGACTAAGAGGACGGGTGCCATAAACAACTTCAAACGTACACTTCCCAGTTGCTTGGTTGACAGAGTTATTAAAAGCAAACTCAACTTGAGCAAGGATGAGATCCCACTGCTTCAAATTCTTCCCCACGAAACTGCAAAGAAGATTACCAAGAATCCTATTTATAGCTTCAGTTTGACCGTCTGTTTGGGGATGACTAGCACTACTAAATTGGAGCTTAGCTCCCATCTTCTTCCATAGCGTCCGCCAAAAGTGGCTAAGAAACTTCACATCACGGTCAGAAGTGATAGTTTTAGGAATGCCATGAAGACGTATAATCTCCTTAAAGTATAAGTCTGCTACTTGAACAGCATCGTTGGTCTTCTGGCATGGAATGAAATGGGCCATTTTTGAGAAACGATCCACAACTACCATGACAGAATCTTTTTGCCTCTGAGTCCGTGGTAAACCCAGAACAAAATCTATAGTTATATCTTCCCAAGGTGCTTCTGGAATTGGCAGAGGCATGTATAGTCTAATATTCTGACCCTTGGATTTAGCCAAGTGATAAATTTTGCATCTCTGTATATGCTTGTTGACATCCCGTTCAAGTCGAGGCCAGTAAAAGTTCTCCTTCACCAGGTTAACTGTTTTATCTCATCCAAAATGTCCAGCTAATCCACCGTCATGTGCTTCCCAAATTATGGCCATTTGGAATACAGAGGGTTTTACCTCGAAATAAAAAACCATCATGCCTGTAGAACTGGTGGAAAGGTTGATTTATGGTTGCTTCCTACACTCCTCGGAAATCAGGATCATCTTGATACAACTCTTTGATAAAGTCAAATCCAACAACCTTGGTTTGCAGTGCTGTAAGTAGCACATGGCGACGACTAAGTGCATCAGCTACGGAGTTCAGAGTTTCAGCCTTATGTTTGATAAGGAATGGATAAGACTATAAGAGTTCACTCCAACAAGCATGTCTGTGGCTGATCTTCTGCTGGGAATTCAAATACTTGAGAGCCTCATGATCCGAAAAAAGTATGAACTCTTTATTCAGGAGATAATGACTCCAATATTGGAGAGCTCGAACAATGGCATAGAATTCCTTATCATAGGTAGAATATCTAAGCTTAGCATCATTGAGCTTCTCACTAAAAAAGGCAATGGGATGGCCCTCCTGGCTTAAGACAGCACCAATGCCGGTGTTAGAAGCATCACAGCTAACTTCAAACACTTGGTCAAAATTAGGAAGAGCTAGGACTGGAGCTTCGATCAACTTCTTCTTAAGCTCCTCAAAGCTTTTTTGAGCTTGCTCTATCCACTGAAACTTCTCTCCTTTGGTGCAGTCTGTAAGTGGTGCAGCAATTGAGCTAAAATTACAGATAAACCTTCCGTAGAAAGAAGCTAATCCGTGAAAGCTTCGAACCTCCTGGATAGATTTTGGAATTGGCCAGCTGTCAATGGCTACAACTTTGCTTGGATCCACGTGAACACCCTCTGCGGTAATGATGTAACCTAAGAACACAACTTCGCTAGTAAGGAAGGTGTACTTCTTGAGATTTACATAAAGCTTCTGTTCATGCAAGGCTTGCAAAACTTGCCGCAAGTGATCTAAATGCTCTTCTTGATTCTTACTGTAAATAAGAATATCATCAAAGTACACAACAACAAATTTACTAATGAAGGGTCTCAATACCTGATTCATCAGGCGTATAAATGTGCTAGGGGCATTTGTTAACCCAAAAGGCATCATATTCCACTCATATAAGCCATCTCTGGTCTTGAAAGCGGTCTTCCACTCATCTCCTGGCCGAATTCTGATTTGATGGTACCCTCTACGAAGGTCAATTTTGGAGAAAGTAGTGGCACCATGCAACTGGTCCAGCATATCATCAAGCTGAGGTATCGAAAACCGATACTTAATAGTGATCTTGTTGACGGCTCGGCAGTCAATGCACATTCTTCAACTTCCATCCTTCTTAGGTACTAGAAGAACAGGTACAGCACAAGGGCTGATACTTTCTCGAACCAACCCTTTCTTTAACAACTGTTCAACTTGCCATTGGACTTCAGCATGTTCCTGGGAACTCATTCTGTAAGCAGGCTTGTTAGGAATGACTGCTCCTGGAACGAAGTCAATAGCGTGCTGTATGTCTCACATGGGAGGCAATCCTAGTGGTATCTCATCAGATATTACATCTGGAAATTCTGACAATAGCGGAATGACTCTAGGTGGATTGGTCATCTTGTCATTCGCCTCAAGCACCAAAATAAAGCTCATCATTTGGGCTTCAGATTTCAACACCTTGAATTCCTCCTTAGTCAACAAAGACACTAACAGCTTAGAGACACTAGATTCCCTTAAAGATTGGCTAATCTCACTGGGTGGTAGAGGTGCTAGTGTGAACGTGACACCATCTTTCATAAAAGAATAAGTGTTCGCTCTCCCGTTGTGTATAGCATGTCAGTCATATTTCCATGGCCTCCCCAAGAGAAGGTGGCATGCATCCATGGGAACAACATCACATAAAACTTCATCACAATATCAATTCCCAATAGAAAAGGTCACAAGGCATTGTTTAGAAACTTTTACCTCATTCCCTTTGTTGAGCCAGTGAAGCTTATAAGGTTGCGGATGATCTTATGTTGGCAACTTCAATTTCTCCACCATGTAGTCAGATACTACATTTTTACAGCTTTCACTGTTAATGATGACATTACAAACTTTTCCTTGGGCCGTGCAACGAGTGTGAAAAATGTTGCGTCGTAGCCAAGGTTCTTCTTTGACTATTGTTGTATGAAGACTTTGTCTAAGCACTAATGCTTCTCCTTAATCAGCAGGTGTGACCTCCTCATCATATACGGGATCAGTGCCATAGAACTCAGCGTCCTCCTCATCTTCTTCAAGTGCTTCATACCCTGATCCTTCCCTAATGGTGACAACCCTTCGAGTAGGACAGTCCGTAGCATTGTGGCCAAATCCTTAGCATTTAAAGTATTTGACTACTTTAGAGCCAGATTCCTTGGCAGTATTGGATGGTGGTTTGCGCATAGCAGTAGGTTGTGGCTTTCTTGAGGAGTTGGTCTGCTGAAATTCCACCTTACGGCCTTCTGGATAACCCCTGGAGGACATAGGCTGGAAAGTGGATCTCTTGGGCATCTGCTTCTCAACACGCATGGCTAGACGAATGACATCATCTAAGGTCCAATATTGCTAAAGCTGGACTGGACGACTGATATCTGTGTTTAAGCCTGCAAGGTACCGGGCTATTGTTTGCTCCTCCTTCTCTTGAATGTGACACTTCATCATGAGTTGTTCAAACTCCCTAGTATATTCTTCTACAGATAAAGATCTATGTCGAAGATTTTGCAGCTGGATAAAATTATCTTGGTGGTAACGATCTGGCAGAAATTTCCTAGTGAGCTGGCGTTTCATTTTCTCCCAGGTCTCAATCTTGCGCTTTCCCTCACGTTCCCACTTTCATCTGAGGTTTTCCTACCAAATAGAAGCATGTTTCTTGAGTTTGAGGGCGATAATTTTGACTTTCTGCGCATCTGGAATCTCCTTGTATTCAAATACTTGTTCAACAGTTTGCAGCCAATCTACAAACTCGTCTGGCTGGAGTTTTCCCTTAAATTCAGGAATGTCAACCTTGATATCATTAGGGCGGAATTGTTGTTGTTATGGACGGCGGCAGTTGTCGGTGGATGATGAACTGCTGCTTCCCGAATCGCCCTTTAAGTTTTCTCTGGTGTTGTTTAACAGAGTTCGCTACAATTCCACAGTAGCTTCCAACTCTCGAATCTTACGTCTCATCTCTTCCATCTCAACCTTATGCACATGTCTACGTCTTGGAGGCATTTTAAATAGGTGTTCAAGGCTAGGGATATAGGAAAGATTGGGGTGCAGATGGATACGTTGAAGGATATAGGGGTAGAATGGAATTTTGGAAAGGCTGGGGGCAAAATGGGAATTTTGGACAGTCTAGGGGTAAAATGGAGATTCTGGAAGAATGGGGTTCAAATTGCAATTTATGAAAAATATAGGGGTTACAATGAAATTCAGGTAAAATATAGGGGCAAAAGTGTAATTTTGGAAAGTTTAAGGGTCAAAATGGAATTTAGGAAAATTTTGGGGTCAATATGAAATTTCATAAAAATAAGGGGAGATATGGAATTATTGAAAGATTTGGGGAAAAATGTAATTTATGAAAAATTGGCTGACTGGGTGTAGTGACGTGGGCAAATGTGACACGTGGCAAATAATGATTGGATAACCTGGCATTTGACCGGTCAGACAAATGACGTGGCAGATGACGTCAGCGTCATCTACCTTGGAATGGCGCGTGTGGCGCATGTGAAGACGGCGTTGGCGCGTGTTGTTCCGGCGGAGGCACGAGTAGGCGTGTGACGTATTTGCCGACAACGGGGAACCTCCTGTTCCACGTTTTCGGACCTCCTGAGTGCGATGGTGATGTTAGTTTTTCGAGAAAAGGCCTGGATTTCAAAACGAGAAGACGTCAGGGACTCCTCCACTGAATCTCTCTCCTCTCCGGCATACTTTCTTAACTGTAACTCACTCTCTTGCTCTTTGGACCTTGCTCTGATGCCAAAATGGCACAGAAACCACTCACTGAACAAAGTTCTCTGTTTATTCTCCAATTGATGCCTTACAAAGGAAATGACACGGCTATTTATACTAAACCTTAGACCCAAGGACTTAAATGCTGAATAAAGGAGTTTCAGCTGTTACATGAGTGTTTATTCAACTGTTACAGAGGATTATGGCATTTAAAGTTACGTTCAAGCTTCCTTACATTCAGGCTTCTGTTTCATCTTCCTTACGTTCAGGCTTCTGTTTCAGAGGAGGGCTAAAGAAGAAAAGGAAAAAAAAGGCATACAAAGAAAAAAAGATGGGCAGGATCAGGAGTGTGAAGACTGAAGAGAGATGAGAACAAAAGGGAGTGGTGCAGTGTACGTAATATACCAATTTGGCAAAACATTACCAGTGTGGCCATGCTGTTCCATTTGTTTCTTTTTCTTCTTTCTCCTCTTAACATCGTGGCAGACCTAAGCTCCTTCCTCATCTTTTATTCACTGGTTTGGTTATTATTTTGTCTTTTAAATCAGCCTTCCATGAAGTCCCTTTCCAATGATTCCCTCGTGGACTTGTTACGTTCACTCCGACATTCACCTTTTCAGCTACACAATATAATAGAATAAAATAATAGAGTTTAGCTGTGAATCTCAATGGTCATAATGTTTTGGTTTGGCAGAATATTTTAAAAATTGATTAACTACTTTACATAAACTAAGAAAAATGGTTAGAATTCGTTAAGTAATAATAATAATAAGAAAAAAAATATTTTTTTCATAAGCCCGTATAGCCAAATGAACCTAATATCATTGGAGTTTAGGCTTATTTGAACCAGTCTGAATACCTGAAAATCAATATTTAATTTTAAATTAATTATTTTTATTATAATAAAAGTATAAAATATAATTTATACACACATAAAAAGTGTTATTTGAGTGGCCCGAATAGACCCGACCTTAAAAATTTTGTTATTTTATTAATCATGGCCCAAAAGTTTTTAGATTTATTCAGGTTACCTGAATTATTCATTCTATATATGTTTAGAAATTGTAAATATATAAGAGGATTTTCAGCCATCCACCTAAAACATAAAAGAGGATAATTTCTAAAAGCTATTTTTCTGACTCTAATAGTGTCCAGCCATTTTCAGTAGCATATTTCAAAATTAAGGAATATCATTAAATAAAAAAAAGGAATTACTTTTAGAAACACTTGTGCGTATCTGATTTCAAAACCTTCTCTCTTTCTTTCTTTCTTTTTTTTTTTTTGGTTTTTGATAAAAGAAAATGTACAAATCACAAAAGCACACTAATCTTTGAGCACTCATCTCCTAACCACCATAACGGCACAGCACCCCACCACCATTGCGCAGCACACCACTGCCGGACTTGTACTACACTCCTCTCATTTTTAACTAATTTTGGCATTTCACACCTTTCTCTCACTCCTTGCATCTCTCTTCTCATTTGCTTCTTTACCTATTCTCCGAGCTTATTCAGTGAGTGAGTTTGAGCAAAACAGTAATCTTCTCCCCTCCAATCAAGCTCTCCTCAAAACCTGAGTGGACACAAACTTTGGTGAAGCCTACGTTTTTGCAGACCTCCATCCCTGTTTTGATAGCCATTACTTTTGCTGCAGCTCACTGCCGAGTACCAATATTTTTTCTCACGTTATGAATTCAGAGGCTCCTGAGCTCAAATGATCAGGTATATACTATGCATGATCTTAGCTTATCTTATATTCTCTATACTTCGCATTTCCTTGAGCCTTCCTGCTTATAGACCAGGACCGCTATTTGTTTCATAGCAGAGAAATAAATAAATATTAAAAAAACAACATCCAAATGTCGGAAACTTTTTGGCCATCCCCTAGAGCTCCTTTTCTTTGTTTTACACTGTCCAGCAGAAGCTCCTCACTTCTTTCAAAAACGGCGGAAGGCGCAGCCGATGAGGTCGCCCGCCCAGCCTCTACATTGGGCTGACCAATTTATGGCCGCTTGCTTGTGGTCGGCTTTGATTCTGTCAAACCCAAGGCCTTTCGGGCACGTTTCTGTATATACCTTTCTTTTATGAACATATCGATTCCTCTAAAAATTGTGAACGTTGTTTATCTGTCCATTCATAAGCATTGACGATTTTAGTGTTTTTTTTTTAATCTCCTCCACTATTACATGACATGAAGATTAGATACCATTATGAGTTTGTTTTTCTGCCTCATTGCCAAAAAAAAAAAAGATGTATTTACTTAATATGCATAAGTTATCGTCGCTACGCAAATTAAATTAAAGAATATGCATGATTTGAAGCTGTTCAGCACCAGGGTTCTTGCATATGTTCTTTTGTTATTTGTTACTTGTATTCTTTTAAGAGAAGCAATATCTCAATTGTCAAGTCATGTGATAGAACCCTCTCATCTAATCTGGGTTAGGCGCATTATATTGAAGTAAAATATGAAGATCTGATAGCTTAAAAATATCATAGAATACCCTAAAGCTATTCCTATTATAAGTCGTCTTTATATACAATTCTCAAGCTTTTAAACTTGCCACCATATTCTTTTGTTTTTTTTTTCTTTATGTTTCTGATAATTCTTATATTTTTTTGAATCAGGATGGTAACTCAACTGATGTGCCGAAAGATGATGTCCATGAGTCATTTTTCAATTGGGAAAATGTCTCAAACATTGTCCTTTCTCCCACTACTTATCAGTAAAATCCAACTAACCCATTAAATTGAATAATACTAACCTGTTGATTTTGTTTGGAAACTAAAGCGAGAATGATAAATGTGTAGGTTTTGGGAGGGTCTAAATATGTTACTGATAGCATATTCTGCATGGGCATCATTTTTTGAGATTGGGTTTCTCAAAAACTCTAACCATATGCTCTATTGGTTAGATGTTTTTGCTGCAATCATTCTCTTGATAGACATTGCCCTCCGTGTTTACCTTGCTGCAGATCGTACCGGGTTTGCTATATTTTAAATTAAATTATTTGTAATTAAGCATTTAAAAGTAGCATAAAATATTTATTAACATTTGTAATTAATTTTAATAACAGTGTAGATATAAAAAATAGCATTATCAACATGCTTTAGAAACAGAACCCATGGAATTGGATTTATACAATTATGATATTTAATTTTATATTTCATTTATAAATATGCATTTTTATTTTACAATTTTTATTCACTATTTGATTCAGTAGAATATATTACAACATATACATAATATTCGGCAATTAACAAAGTTTATATTTTTGGCACTTGTAAAGATATATTCATATATTTAATATTAATTTATTTTAAAGTAAACTTTTTCGAATTTACAGTACCAATCCAAGTTGCAAGTTGATCTTCGCCTCACAAGTTTATATGTGTAGACTCACGTTTTTTAACAACCTTGTATGTGTATATGTATTTAATTATATTGTATGAATTTACATTTGTGAAAAGAAATATAATTAAGTAAATCCATTATTGTTAAAATTGTTTCAACGCATAGAATCGTCCGTGTCTCTTATTGATAACACAATATGTTAGAAAGTCAGGCTAATTAGACCAAATGATTCTTGTTCAAATATGCAAGACATGATTTTTACTCATATATGGGTACATATGAAATGTGAATTTTAACCATGAGTTTATGTCTTTATTTTTTATATGAATTTTAGTAAGTAGCTTTAATACGCTGCATTAAAAAAAACATGTTTTTTCCATCGGAAAAAAAAAAACATATTTCCCCCCACATATATATATGCATATATATGAAATGGGAATTTTAACCATGAATTTATTTCTTTGAGTTTTTATATGAATTTTAGTAATTAGGTTTAACTCTTTGCATAAAAGGAATAATTGCATTTCCAAAATTATTTTGCAAATGGAACATGGGAAAATTGATTTATACAACTATGACATTTAGTTTAAATTTTAAATATTTTATATATAAACTTGTTTTTTTTTTGTTTAATTTAGCATTGAATATTAAAATATATAAATAATAGTTATCAATTATTCCTAGTTTGGGTTATATCATAATCAACTTATCGCTTAAGATAATGGTGTGGTTAAAAAAATTGAAGGTGATGATAATAGAACATTTAATTATCTCTGTTAAAATTTTAATTAAATTTACGCTTAATTATGTTTAATGACTTTAGTGAATTTAACTTAAATTATATTGATTTGATTTAATTTATTGATTTTTATTTTAGTTCAATAATGTAGTATGATAATTTTTAGATATATTTTATTTATAAAGTAAACTTGCTTATGATTTTATGTCATGAGTTTAGGTCTCCATTATGAGTTTAATTAAACTTACGAGTTTGATAACCTTAAGTAAATCAGTAATTTTTTTAAATTAATAATGTCATAAATATAAAAATCAAGTGTCTTAGATGCTTTTTTTTAAAACTAAAACAAAGTCAATTTATTAATAAAAAAAGAAGTACAAACACCTATAGTTGAAATTAAAGAAAAACATTATAATATATAATAAAGAATAAAAAAACAAAGAATACAAGATAATACTCAAAACTCACCAAAGCAGGAAAACTAACAATACAACCTACAAACAAAACAATGGACAGAAAAAAAAAACAAACAAATAATAATCCACAAGCAATCAGCCAATACCGTAATAAAAACAGCCAATCATGACGTAATGTTGAAAACCTCACCCTTCTCTTCAGCATCTCTAACTAAAATCCTAGCTAGACGGGGTGTTTGCAAGGGTGTAATCAAACTTTAAATCTAGGAGGCCAAGTTTTTTAAGTAAATAAATATTATTAATTTAAGGAATTTAAAACTAAATCATAAAAATAACAATAAAATTTAAATATTTTAACTTATATATGCAATATTTTTCTTTACCAAAATTGGGTGGCTTTTATTAATCATCAACTAATTGAGTTATATTCAAACATTACGGACCTTGCAGCATCTCATTTATTTTACCTCCTTTAAACAAAAAAACAATCATGTTGAAATTGCTCTTAAAAATAGTGTTATTGGACATGACTCTAAATATATTTTCTATAGGATATGCCAACAATAAGGAACATTTTGAATCTTAATGATCTTCAAGTACCAAAGACCGTAATCTGAAAATGCTAATTTAATTTATTTTCAAAAACTGATGCACTTTCCATAATCTTTCATCAATTACAAAAATCATAAATGATTCTATAAAAATAATAATGAGGTGATTTTTACCTCTAAATCAAGCTTGGGAAGTCCTCTTCTAAGGGAAAATAATCCCAAGCTTCAACTGACAACCAATATTTATTGAGAAATTTTTGTTCCCCACTTCTTCAGTTACTTTTGGGAAGTTTTCCAGATTTTTGACCTTATCTTTTAAAAATCATATAATATGATATACCATTTCAAAGTTAATGATTCATGCAATCGTGGTTAACTCATCAAAATCAATAAAATTAGATGATGAATTTATAAAAAATCATCAAGTACAAACAAACATTATGGCCAAGGTGTTACACGGCCTCTTCCAATGTTTCTCACCCTCATCTTTTCTTCACCTACATTCACCTTTGGCCAACCCCTTGCTTGCCAAAATTCATCAACAGCTTTCCTGATATTATTAATGTTTCTCACCCTCACTCATCTTCACTCCGCCTACATTCACCATCAGCTCAACCCTTGCTTGCCAAAATTCATCAACAGCTTTCCTAATGTTATTAATGACTTTTGTAAGATTTGGAATTTTCTGCTAAAAAAACATCACATTCCTCTTCTTCCATACCAACCACATAATCCATGCAAAATAAGCAAGCTGATAATCATCAAACAATTTTTTCAAAGTTCACCATAGTAGTCTCTTCAAGTCTCATGCATAACTCACTGCCAAACCATACTGATTTTGCCTAGATATAAAAACATAGCATGCTCAATTGTTCCCACCTCTTCATAGAAAATTGGACAGAAGGCATTCGTACTCCATTTTCTTTTAGTCCAAGCTTCATTTACAGGAACTGCTCTTGTTAAACACCTCATAAAAAGTTGAATGATTTTTGGTAATGCTTTCACCTTCCTCACTTTCTGCCAAACAGATTCTTATATAATAGTCGAAGGCCCTGCTCTGCTAATAGCAATTATTCTTCATATCTCTTGGCTCTATAATATCCGTTCTTGACCTCATATTTCTAGCTGTTTTCTGAATAACTTCATCATCTCTTGAGTTACTTGGTCGAGGCATGCCCTTAATTTTCAACAATGCTTATTTTGGTAACAATCCTTCAACAACTTCCACAGACCACCATCCTTCCTTTATCACCTCTGCAACTTTCAAGTTTTTCATTCCCTTGGAACATTGCAATCATCTTCCAGACATCTTTCTAAATCCATCACCCGTCTACTTTTTCACAATCTAATTCCCTTGCCATTCCTTACTCTCCAAAATAGATATTTCTCAAGTAAATTCCTTCCCTCAAGCATACTTTGCCATATTCATGATGTTCAATGCCCCACTTCATTCTTTATATCTGAGGCTTTATACTACTTCAGCCTTGTACCTTTTCCCTACTCTTTCAGCAGGATATGCCAATGCTTGATGCTTTATTTTATTCTTACACCTTTCCCAAGTTATTCAATGTGCTGAATGCCCAGAATATTGCATACCATGTCCTTTGTATTTCTATCAGTACTTCTAGAAAAAAAAAATATTTCAGATTTACTTAAATTTGCCATCTGTCTTGAAGCCATGCAATAATCATCAATAATCCAAAATATTGGACCACAATACCCAAAATATTGCATACCATGCCCTTTGTACTTCTATCAATATTTCAAGAAAAAAAAAATCCACATTTACTTAAGTTTGCCATCCACCCCCAAGCCCTCCAGTAATCATCAATAATCTCTCCAAGTTTCTAGCAATTATCTTCACTTGCATTCATAAAACAGGTCTTTTTGGTGAAGATTGGACCGTTTAATAGAATGTAGGATTGTTTACATAAATTTAAAATTTTAGTGTTATCAATGGTTAAATGTCATGAAATCATATGTGCATGCCTAAAAATTTAAAAGAGCTTTGCACAATTTATACGTTTACCGTGCCAATAATGAGTTTGACCAATTGTACAAGAGATATGAATGAGATTATTGAGTATGATGCATGTAAAAATTATGATTGATAAATAAATACTAAAAGTAATGATGTGATGGTGATAGGTATATATCAACTTGGTTCATAGTTGATGTGCTATCAAGTATTCCATACCAGGCACTTGGGATTCGGTTGGCAAAGAAACACAGCACTGCTTTCTTCTTGTTAGGCTTTCTTTGAATTTTGGGGCTCCAAAGACTCAATCAATATTTTATCAAGTGTCAAATATCTATGTGTGTTTTGTTCACTAATTTGTGTATTTATAATTTATCATGACTATGATTTCATTGACAAGTTGGAAAAACATAGTAGCCTCTTCTATTTTTGAGTTAGATGTGCAAAGCTTTTGTGGGTATGTTATTTTTTTATTTGCTTTAAATATACTATCTCTTTGGCATTTCTTAGTTTCAATCACATCATTAAAATATTCCGTTAATTTTTAATTAAGTTATCTTAGAATGTTTTGCTAACATATGTAATGTATCAATGAGTTTTGAACATTCAACCCTATTGTCACACCCCAAAATATGAGAGTGATTGGCACGGGATATGCATCTAAACACACATATCTAAAGCCTAATTGAAGAAATGTTCCATTTTAAAAATGCTTTTCATTTAAATGAAACCTTAATATTTTTGTGAAAATTCCAATAGAATCTCCCCTGTAAAAGGAACCTCTCAAAATACTACAATACAAATTTTCAAAGAAATATTATAACTTATAGGAGCTTAGCTCCTTCCAGCTAGTAGTCAAAATATTTATAAAATAAAGAACTTAGTCATAGCCTATGTAGAGCACCTATAACGTTTATTTATAAAAGTACAATATATAGATTAAAATTTTACATAAAATAGACATTAACCAAAATGGCATCACAACTTTGGTCTAGTAACAAAATCTCTTAAATGATTTGATGGAGTTACAAACTATCTGAGACTAATTTTTTTTTTCAGTGAATAATGTTCCAATCATAACATACTTGTAAAATTAAATGAATAAAATACAATAGTTATATAAATTAAATGAAAAATAATTCAACATAAATAAATTTATAAATTGGAAATAAAAGTTCTATATAACTTCAATGACAAGAACAATTGAATCTTTAATGACAAAGCAGCTGCAAGATTTAATCTTGACAAGTTAAAATGATTAAATAAATAAATAAGAATAACAATATTTATTACATTAAAAACCATTATGTATGAAATCACCAATTAATAAAAATTTCACACAATTTTAGAGGATTTATTAGAACAATTCACAAATGTGGACACACAGTCCATGAGGGTAAATAACAAAATACAGCTTATGCCACGAAAACAAACATGGACACACAATGCATAAGGGTAACTAACCAAATGTGGTCAAAGCCACAAAATAAACGTGGATACAAAATCCATGAGGGTAATGCTAACCAAACACAGCTCGAAGCCACGAAAACAAACGTGAATACAAGACCCGCGAATAACAAACGTGAGAACAATGCTCATGACAATCAAACTAGTTAATCATTGACCATAGCGTGCTGAGGGCTAATGGAATTGCCATTTGCAACCAGTGTTCTATATAAAGTCCCCCTAAAATTCATTTTCAAACAAGTGAGAAAATTATCACTTTCAAAATAAAATTTTCTCTTCTCAATATCAAACTCGCATGGACTGTTTAAAACATCAATCCTTTAAATATAAAAACTCACAATTAATATTTCATAAACTTCTTCACCAATTTCCATGATTGTCTTTATTGAATAAAAGAGTACTAAAATTTATAAAAGCATTTTTGTCAATTTTATAAGTATATATCATGACAACTTCAAAAGCTAAAGAAATTTAATTAACAACAATAATTAATAATAGGGAAAACATATAATAATAACTATAAATTGTCAAAAATAATATTTGATCAAAGAAAATTTGCAAATATATACATTGATTGAGACATTATCCACTTACCTGCAATATTTTCAAGTGCAAAATTCACTCTGTAAAGCTTCAACCCTTCCTTACTACCTTAATTGAGATTTTTTTCCTCCAAATCCCCTATTCAATAATACAAATTTTAGTGACTTTTATCCAAGTTTAATAAACTCCCTTCTTATAACAACATTATAGTCACTAAGTTCCCAAATCAATCTGATATATACCTAAAGTCTTTCAATCCTTACAACACTTTGTGTATGTGCGCGCGCGCGCGCGCAAAGCTTTGTCTATATTACACTTGTCTTTCCAACTCGCTTCAAGCATAAGTAACTAAATTTTAATCAAGATATATACATCACTTGCATGCACAACCAACTCTATTTATTTAAAAAAAATTACTTCTATAACTGACTTTATCAAGCACCTTATGTGTGCCCCAAAATGAGTCATAAATCAACACCATAATTTATAAATCATCAACCGTGCAATTTCCAAAATTCAATTAACCACCTAATAAATACATAATCAAAATCCTTTACAAGGGTAAGTTGACTTCAATAACCCATGCCAAATACACCCTCATAAGAATTGATGGAATTCACCAATTACATAATTGGATGCAAACTCCTTCTAATAGATATTTTTGTCAAACATCTTTCATACATTAATTCTTAAGTTCAAATCAAACATTTTTCCTCCTTGATTCCAACTCCCAAAAATTTCACAAAATAGATATTTGAATCAACCAACCTCCCAAATTCCATAAAAATAATTGTCTACTAATGATGGTTTATTTAATCAATCAATGCATCATATATACAATGTCATTGTACAACAAGACTCCCTCTTAGTCATTTTATTGAACACTTTGTAGTCAATAAACCTCACACTATGACCAAGCTTCTACTTATTCAACTTTTACTTCCCAAAATTCTTCAATATCAATATTTGCGTGACTATGCTTTTAAACAACTAAACACATTTTATTATTATTTGTTTCATTTCTTTATTTATTTATTTTAACAGCCCCATATAATTTAAATCATAAACACCTACTTAAGGATTGCAAAATTTCATTCTAACTCACTTGAATTTCACTCAAATTATCTCCCATCAACATAATAGTCATTGTTAAAGAGGAAATTTAAAAAAAAAAACCAAATCAGCAATGTAAGATAAGAAAATTTTAGTCTCAGCCATCAAAGCACTCACACACATACGAAGCCACCAATAAAAGAGAATGAATTTGAAGTTCCTCACCTGAAGCAGCAACTACACTAGCAGAGAAGAGGAAAAAGAAGATTTGAAACTCAGATCAACAATGGCAGGATTTGGAAGAAGGAGATGCTGTTGTTCGAATCAAGAAGAAGAAGTTTAATGTTACAGGGGACGTGTGAAGAAGGGGAGATGAAGGAGAAGACCGAAGACAATGATCCCCACGCCGGCATATCACACAGAGAAGTAGGGGAGGAGTAATGGACCTCAAATCATGAAAAAATAAAGCAACAGTGGAACATTACCCAATTTTCACTTGTGACAGTTTGAACTATGAAGGAAGCTTGGATGAGTGAACAAGGGGGCTGCTGGTCAGTGTGCTCTCTCTTAGTCAATCTCTCCCTCTTGCTTGACTAAACCAAAGTGAGAAAGGGAGAATAAAATCATGACCTCAAGTAACCACCACAGTAGCAGACGAACAGCACCCCATGGTTGCCGATGGCGAAAGAACGAAGAGGAGTAAGAAGGTTGAATCTTCAAAGGATGAAGATGAAGAAAGAAAGAGAAGTTGCCAACTTAATGCCACTCTCTCTGTCTATTTTTTTTAGTTCAGGGGAAAAATGGTAATTTCATGCAAGAGGAAAAAATAAAAGCTCCCTTTTTTGTGCAGAGTCAGGACTTAAACACAAGATCTAAATAATAAGTGCCAATAGAAATTCCACTAAGCCACCAATGCATGATATTCTTCATCCAACAATTACTAAAAATACAATAAATTTATCTTAATATTTGATCTAGCTTTATAATTATAATATGGGTTATTACACCTATTCTATCTTATTTTATCACTAGAGGTCAAGGTGTGCGAATTGAAGTGCAGATACTTGTTAAAATTAAATTTGATTAAATTTTGCTGCAGGTAACATATTTTTTGATACATTGTGGTGCTTGTATATTCTACTGGATTACAGATACATATCCTTATGAGGAATATACTTGGATTGGCAGTTTAGATCCACATTTCAAGAACAAAAGTATTAGATCAAGATACTAGGAATCAATATACCTTTCAATTACTACTGTGGTAACAGTTGGCTATGGTGATTTGCACCCTATCAACCTGTTGGAGATGATATTTGGTAGCATTTACATGCTTTGCAACTTTGTGCTTGCAGTTTTTTTGGCTACCAATATTCAAAAGCTCCTATTTGATGAAGCTGATACCTTGAAACTCGTAAGTTTCATTTTTAATTAATATTTTCATATTTTTATTATAATATTTCATATGATTCGTATGATACTTCAAACTTATAAGTTTTGTTACATTTGATAAGCAGCGGAAATAAATTCAAAAGAGCACCCATATTGACAAGTTTTCCCAACCATTAAAAAAGTATATTTGTTCAATGGAGTTTCAAGAGGCATGCTATTATCCTTGGTTAGTTGATGGTTGTTAATTATTATTTCTACAATAAGTTTGAAATTATTCATTGATGTAACATGATAAATTTTGAACATTAATTAATTTAATCGAATCAATGTTTTAAAATTTAGAGATAGATTTAGAGATGACTTATATATGTTTCTAAAAAAAAAAGGTATCACAAAATCCGTCTCTTGACTTTTGTCATTATTAATTAAAAAATTAATTTTTTTTTAAAATAAAATGTTAAAGACAAGTTTAGAGATAAATAAATTTCATCTCTAATATTAATTTTACATTTTTTTAAAAAAATTTAGAGATTGAATTTGAGACATTTTTTTTATGAATTTAGAGACAAAAGCTTAACCATCTCCAATTCCCTCTCTATATTTCTTTTAAAATTTTATTTTTATTAATTTAGAGATGGAATTAGAGATATTTGAAATAAATATATTAAAGATGAAATTATTTTTGTTTCTTAATGTATCTCTAATTCAAGTAGACACACATTCAAAGATAGAGCCATCTTTTTAATTTTTAATTTTTGGATTATCAATTGTTTTAATACATGTTTGAAATATATTAAGATGCGATTTAACTTTAAAAGATGTAGAAAAACTTTAATCATTGTTTAGTGAGCTTCCCATTCAATGTGAACAAACAAAATTTAACATTATGTCCAAAAACATTATCTTTAAAATTTATAGGTTGAAATGGTTTTTCATGTCATTTAAATCTTTCTCTTCTTCCTTTCATCATTCTCCAAGTTTAACCATTTTCATTTTTTAAATTCACAGTTAGTATTCATTAATTTATTCTATAACTGTAATTAATTATTTTTTTGTCTCTTTTGTGTTATTCATTTTTCTTCAATACTTTTATAATTATTTAAGAATTTTTTTCCAAATAACAAAATGTGTTGAAAGAAGTTACTAACAATATTTTATAACAACACATTAAGATAAGAAAATAAAATAAAAATTCTAAAAACATTTATGGAATTGAATATTTATAAGATTTTAAATTTGTTCCAATTAAATAAGTTTGATAAAAAAAATAATTTGTATAAAATAATTTTAAATACAAAATTCATATAAATATATTTTCGTTATATGAAGTAGAGATAATGAAGACAGTTAAAAAAAAAAAAAAAAAAAAAGCACAACAGATCCAATCAAACTGTGTATATAAACGCAAAGTTTAGCACAGATCAGAGATGGTTTGATGGAAAGAATTGAAAGTCGTAAGAGAAGAAGGCAAACAACAGATCATACCTTCTGCTTCTGGGTTGTCTCTCTGCTTTGGATCTACGCTTTCCCTCCCCTTCCGTCTCTCTCACTCTCTTGTGATCTCTCTCTCCCTCTCACCCAAGATATCAATAAGTCTTCTAACATCTTATTATTTATTCTATGGATCCCTCTTCCTTTGCTTTTTTATTCAGCAGGCAGAGTCATTTGAATTGGAAAAAAGAATAAAAGAATAAAAGATAAACGAGATTTTGCAAAATCATAAAGCATAATTCTATATATATTCTAGTTTTAATTTATTTGTTTCCCTTTTCAAAATTATCATTTATTTTTTTATTTTTAATCATAAAAACACATATCTCACATAATTTGTTTGTATTTTTTTATTTTAAACAATACGAAGATAGTTTTCTTATACTTTGACACAAAATTTATTAAAAAAAATATTTAGTATAAAATGAGGGGACAGGGTTTGTTCCGTACTGCACGGTCTGTGGAGGAAGGGAAAGGTAGGAGATCCCAATAATGGATGGAACTTGGGCTTGGGAGGGGAATTATTGTTAAAAAACCCAAAAAGAAAATATTTATTAAAAATGATCTTAAAAATAATAAATGATTGAGAATGACTAAATATTAAAATCTTCTATATTTCTCTAAACCACAATTGAAATTGAATTTGAAAAATTGACAATAGTAAATAAATAAATAATACTGGAAATCAAAGAAAATGAAAATTTAATGTATCTTAAAAATTCGTAAGTTTGAAAAAAAGGAGAGTTAAAA